>NC_139905.1:2465000-2667500 GCF_905171665.1 Trachurus trachurus | reverse complement strand
AAACTGTCCCTGAAGGCAACGTGCATCAGCGGTTTTCCATTAATTTCCCTCTAAAACAACTCTGTGTGGTAACGTTGTGTTATTATCTCATAGCGTGGTGAATGTGCAGGTCACAACTTGTCCACCAGAGCGTTGTGGAGTTGTTGGATTGTGTATTTGATGAGTTTGATGAGGGAAACCAAGAAATCCCATAATGAGCCTCCGTAGCGTAGCTCTGAGCAGCTCACGGCTCTGCTCCGCCGTTCTAAAAACAGCTTGCACCGACAATTAAAGGTAACAAACCTACTGCTGTGACTATAGGGATTATGGTGATGGGCCGATTTGACAAAATGTTGAACTATCCCTTTAAGTCTAAAAAAAAAAACGTTCACCTATAATTAATTGATCCATCAATTATCAAAAAAGCAGCAAACCCAGTGAAACCGTGGTGACTCCACTGTTGTTATTATCATGAGCAGTAGTAGTAATGTTTCTAGCTGCGACCACTTCCTGACCTTTACCTTCCTGCTGTCTGTGGTGGAGCACTGAGACTGAGAGACGTGTGGTGCATTCACTGACCTGATCCATCATTAAAAAGAGCTGGACTGTGAATCATGTGCTTCCTCTGGGGTTTAGTTTGTGGTCACCTGCACAGCATCGGCTCTGGCTGTTTGTTGACTCACCGGTGTGGTCCGAGACCTGCAGGAGTTAAAGTTTAATGCCGTTAATCAGTTTGTCTCGTTACAACATGGTACCCCAGGATCTCTAACGAGCAGAGATGGACAGAGTACTCGACCCCAGTACTTCAGTAAGAGTACAAATACTACTGGTCAAAATTTACTCCATTACAAGTAAAAGTAGCTCAGTCGACATGTTACACCAGTAAGAGTAAAAAAGTACTTGCTTTTAAAGGTACTGTAATATAAATGGGTTTTACCTTTGGCAACGAATGCCAGGAATGTCAGAACCTTGAACAAACACACCGTGGAGAGAGTGGCGTACAAAAAGGACAATCTTTATTAACAGCAAGAGTAATTCATAAAAAGGAGTGGAGAGTTACGGCAAGGTAAGGATGACAGTCGAGGGGAAACACATAGGCTCCCTTTAAGTTGGATCTCAGCACACAATTGAAGAACCACTACACACAAGGCTAGTCACTGCTTTAAGGCACACCTGGGAACACGGCACACTAAGTTGAAGAATCACTACACACGGCTAAACTTTTAGCATAAGGCAAAAGGCATGCTACACCCTCTTAAGGCACTGCAAACACACACCAAGAAGAACCATAAAATGTCCTGCCCACGGCTTGCCACTACCCCCCAAGAACTTCTCCCTCACACTATTAAAATCATACAATAATAAGACAACGCATTACACAATATAAAATGGACATGTGTGGTGTAAGTGTAATGTTACTTAACTCGCCCTCTAGGCGAGACCCTCCCCCGGGGTCTGAGTTTATGTCGCCGTCCAACTCCCCGGGGCAACGGCTTCGCTGGACGGCGAAGGCAGGAACTGGATGCAGTGTTGCAGCAAGCACAGCGAGCAGCAGAGTCAGTGCTGCAGCAGAAGCAGCAAGCAGCAGCAAGCACAGCAGGCAGCAGAGTCAGTGTTGCAGCAGAAGCAGCAAACAGCAGCAAGCAGCAGAGTCAGTGTTACACAGGGAGCTGTGGCAGCCCAGCACTCTCTAATGTGGACCCTAAGTCTGGCTACAGGAGGCACTCAGCCTCCCCTCCTAGTCTATGGGGTTAACTCCCCTGGCTACCTGTCTTCATCGCCGGCAGCTCTAAATCACTGCGAACGACACCCTCCCGGCCCAGACCCTCCTGACAGAGTGCCGTGCTGCCGTGACTGTTGCTCCAACCCCCACCTGCTGCATCTGTGAGTCTCTTCACTGCTCCTCTCTCCGCCACACCTGCATGAGATCAGTAATTAAGGAGTCCTTGCTCCGCCTCCCACCAAGTCTCACCACACTCCCCCCCCCCTTGACGTAAAAGACTCGTCCTCGAGTCCCTATGATGACATCCGATAATCTCGAGACCAAACTGGTGGTCTCCGCTGGCGTGCTGGACGTCCCTCCTCAACTAATGATGAGCCTCCCGGAGGTCCTCGCTCCTGTTGACCCGGACAGGGTGCAGTCACGCTGGAGGATGGCGCTGGTCCAGAGGCCGATGAGCCCCCTGATGGCCCCTCCTGTGTGCCTCCAGCATCCCTCGAAGCGCGGCTCCCATCCGCCTGTCCTCCTGATGGTCCCACTGCTGTCCGGCCGTCCTGGCTTGGTTGGCGATGGTGGACCCAACTGGCACCAAGCTGCACCTCTGGGCGCCGTTGCCTCTGGAGTCTGGCTGGCTGGGGGATGGATCGGTCAGCCCTCTGGGACACTGGATCACCTGTTACTAAAGGAGAAGTATAGGGCTTAAGTCTGTTGAAATGCACCACACACTCTGGGCCTCCCTCCACCAGCATTAGCCTATAGAGCACATCTGTCACTCTCTCTATCACCCTAAAAGGGCCTTTATACCTCCTCTGTAATTTGGGGCACAGTCCTCGCTTCCTAGCCTTGTTATGTACCCAGACTAACTCTCCCTCAGAGTAGTACTGAAAACTGACCCTGAAGTCATAAGACTTTTTCTGTCTCTCTGAGGCCCTGGCCTGATGTCTTTTAACTGCAGCTACAACCGTAGATAATGTCTCACTGAGCCTGGTAACATAATCATGAACAGAAGAAAATGGTTCCTCAGACTCCAGGTTCAGCATGATGTCAATAGGAAGCACAATCTCCCGCCCAAACAAAACTTTGTAAGGGGTAAACTCAGTGCTAGCATGAACACTACTCCGGTATGCCAGCATCACATAAGGTAGCAAAGTGTCCCAGTTTAACTGATTATCCTCTACAAATAATGAAAGCATGGACAACAGTGTGCGGTTAAAGCGCTCTATGAGACCATCAGACTGAGCATGGTAAGGGGATGTACGCGTCTTGTGAATTTTCAAAAGCCTGCACAATTCCCTAAATAAGGTGGATTCAAAATTACGACCTTGATCTGAATGAATGCTGCGGGGAACTCCAAAACGGCACACCCACTCCTCTGTTAGCACTTTAGCAATGCTGCTAGCTTCCTGGTTAGGGAGGGGAAAGGCTTCAGTCCATTTTGAGAAATAGTCTCCTACCACCAGGATATACTTATGCTTACCGGGGGTTTCTGGGAGGGGGCCCAATATATCCAATGCCACCCGTTCAAAGGGTCTGGATGTAACAGAAGGTTGCAAAGGGGCACAGGGGGGTTTACCATGGGTCTTACGAGAGGAGCAATCTACACAGTCTTTCACCCACTGCTTTACATCTCCAAACCACCCTGGCCAGTAAAAACGATCTTTAATTTTCCCCTGTAACTTCTGCACTCCTAAATGACCTCCTGTAGTGTCACCGTGTAGCTGTGTCAAAACCTTTGATACCAGGGAGTAAGGGAGAACTACCTGTACCTGAGACGCAGCGTCAGAATGTGCTGGGGGAACCCTCACTAACCTAGAGCCCCTCACATGTAGCTGATCCCAAACAGGGGCGTACTTCTGTAAGTTGGGGTCATCTGGTACATGACAGTGCTCTCCCTGTGTTTTACAGTCAATTATTTGTCGCAAATCACTGTCATCCATTTGTGCTTGGGCTAGCTCATCTATTTCAATGCTTTCACCAGGGGGAACATGGGGGATTTCCTGCACAGCACACACTCTTGAAATACCCTTTAACACTGTGTTATCTAGGGTCTCGGGACCCAGCCCCTCCCCATTACTTAAGGTTGGCAACCTCGAAAGAGCATCAGCATTTTTATGAAGCTTTCCTGGCCGATGCACGATTTTGTATTGAAAATTAGCGAGCTGTTCAATCCAGCGAGCCAACTGCCCTTCGAGCCCCTGAAAATTGTGGAGCCACCGTAAGGAGTTGTGGTCGGTGCGCAGAACAAATTCCTTACCTAGCAGATAATGTTTGAAATGTTTAGTAAATGCGACCATGCTCAAAAGTTCCTTCTTTGTGGTAGCATATTTACGCTCCTGTTTGGTAAGTGCCCTGCTGGCATATGCAACCACTCGTTCGTAACCCCCCTCTTCCTGCGACAGGACCGCCCCAATCCCCACGTCACTGGCGTCAGTATCTAAAATGAATGTTTTGCTGGGGTCTGGATATGACAACACAGGGGCAGTAATAAGACTGGTTTTAAGTTGTTCAAATGCCCGCTGACAATCTTCAGTCCACTGAAAGCGCTTCCCCTTTTCCCCGAGCTGGTGTAAAGGCCGGGCAATATCTGCAAAACCCTTCACAAAACGCCTGTAATAGGAGGCCAACCCTACAAAACTCTGAACTTCAGTTTGGTTCCTTGGGACAGGCCACTCCCTTACTGCAGCAACCTTGGCAGGATCTGCCATCACCCCCTCAGCAGAAATGACGTGTCCCAAGTAGTGAACCTGAGTGGAAAACAGATTGCATTTAGAAGGTTTAATTTTCAGATTAGCCTGTTTAAGTTTCACCAGCACCTCATCCAAACGAGCTAGATGTTCCTGAAATGTGCGCCCAAACACAATAATGTCGTCCAAATACACCAAACACGTCGTCCACTGTAGGTCTGCTAGGATTAAATCCATAAGCCTTTGAAATGTGCTGGGTGCATTGCAGAGGCCGAAACTCAAAACATTAAACTCAAACAGCCCCTGCCGTGTTATGAAGGCGGTTTTGTGACGATCCTTGGGGTCAACCTCTACCTGCCAGTATCCACTAGCTAAATCGAGGGTGGAGAACCAGCAGGCATGGCTTAAACTGTCTAGGGCATCATCTATTCTTGGGAGGGGATATGCATCCTTACAAGTAGCATCATTAAGCTTCCTATAGTCGACACAAAATCGGAGCCCACCCCCCTTCTTTCGCACCAAGACTACAGGTGCTGCCCAAGGGCTGCATGAAGGTCTAATGATGCCACTGTCAAGCATTTGTTTCAGGTTATCAGTTACCTCCTGTTGCAAATGGAGAGGGATTCTTCGTGGGGGTAATTTAAGGGGCCTAGCATCACCTGTCTCAATTTCATGCATTGTCAAATGAGTCCTGCCCAGGTCGGTCTCACCCTGGCTAAAGACAGGAAGATGCCTGTGCAACAACTGTTTTGCTGTCTGGGTTTGTTCGGGTGAGAGACCCTTACTTTCCACCCCAAACTGACTCATGAGACTATCCACTGTCCATGGCTGCACAATGTCTTCCCCCTCCCCCATACACCCTCCCACACCATCTATTTCTATGTCAGTGAAAAGCGTACCCACTTTCATGCCCTTTTTTAATGTCAAAGCATCATTAGTCACATTAATAACCCGGATCGGTAATGTTCCCTTCTCTATTTTACAGACCACCCGGGCTACAAGTAAATCACAGTGTTTCGACAGAGCTGACGAGGGCTCCAACATCCCCTCTGCGTAATCCCCCCAAGCACTTCGAACCATACCTGAAATTATAACTTCACTGCGTGGTGGTACAACTGTATCTGAATGGACAACAACAGTCTGGGGTTCTGATGTTGGATTGGGATCTACAAGGGAAAATGTTTTTCCCATTATCCGGCAAGTCTTATTACCAAGATCAACCACCGCACCATACCTGGACAAGAAATCAAAACCTAGCAGAATTTCTTCTGATGGTATGTCTGACACCAAAAATTCAGTAACCAAGGCCAAAGAATCGAATTGACACACTGCCTGCCAACTCCCAAGGATCTGCATTGCCCCCCCATTTGCTGCTCTTGCATCCCCAGCATACTCCTGTAAATCAGACCCTCCCTTTGTGAAAGACAGCCATGTTTGTTTAGGTATAATAGAGCGTGTGGCTCCGGTGTCAACCAACACATGGCAATTTGACCCACCTATCTTGGCTGCAAGGTAGCCAGAGCCGGTCTTAGCCTTCTCGGGGGCCCAGGTGGACATTGACGAAAGGGGGGCGGGCATTGGGCCCTCTGTGCGCGCCCCCTCTAGTTTCCCTGTAGGTATGGGCAGTTGCGTCGTATGTGCCGGTTACAGCCACACTCCCAACATCCTCCCCCCCGCTGCATAACCTCCTGTTTAGCTACTGTACTGCTGTGTGCATTAGCTGGCTGGGGGAAAAGAGCTGACGCAGCCAGCGGGGTAGAAGCAGGGTGTGTTGGATTTATTTTGAGCACCTGTACAGCAGCCTGCAGGGATTTAACCTCCTGTCTCAACCCTTCCACCACCCCAAGCAAAGTTTCTACCTGTTCATTGTCTTTAGTTTTTTGTTCTGAGACCCCCCGGACTTTAGCATCTTGGGCTAAGTGGCTATTTTCCAGCCCCCTAATGAGCTCAAGTTCTGAAGCCAAATTAATTGCAGCCTCTAAGGTTGCAGGTTTAGCACTGCGAAGGCTAATGCGCAGATCGCCACTGCCCACGTGACTGATAAAATGGTCTTTTGCCAGTAAATCCTGTGTGTTAGGGTCTGCAAATGGGTAAGCCCTAGCAACCAATCGGCGCAGGGCGATACCAAAATCACGGACACTTTCATTGTGGAGCCTCTTTCGTGAGGAAAAGTTAACTCGGTTCCAATCGTCACTATCACTGGGGTCCAGACACCTCCCCATAGCATTTTTCAGTGAAGTGTAACTAGTTTTATCTGCTGCTGATAACCCACTGTAAACCTCACGGGCTCGACCTGATAGTAAAAGACCCATGAATTTTAGTCTCAATGGTTCATCCCAGTTATTTACATCAGCAGCCATTTCAAATTGCTCAGCCCAATCTTCCCAATCCCGCCCAATGCCAGTAAACGTCTCAGGCATAAAGATTGGGCGAGACATTGCCCTATTAGTAGCTGATGGTGTGGGGGCATTTTGATTCCTGACTAGTTCAGGGTGGGCTGCGTCGTTCTCAGGTTCTGACATTTTTATATCCCACCGCTGCCACCAGTGTAATATAAATGGGTTTTACCTTTGGCAACGAATGCCAGGAATGTCAGAACCTTGAACAAACACACCGTGGAGAGAGTGGCGTACAAAAAGGACAATCTTTATTAACAGCAAGAGTAATTCATAAAAAGGAGTGGAGAGTTACGGCAAGGTAAGGATGACAGTCGAGGGGAAACACATAGGCTCCCTTTAAGTTGGATCTCAGCACACAATTGAAGAACCACTACACACAAGGCTAGTCACTGCTTTAAGGCACACCTGGGAACACGGCACACTAAGTTGAAGAATCACTACACACGGCTAAACTTTTAGCATAAGGCAAAAGGCATGCTACACCCTCTTAAGGCACTGCAAACACACACCAAGAAGAACCATAAAATGTCCTGCCCACGGCTTGCCACTACCCCCCAAGAACTTCTCCCTCACACTATTAAAATCATACAATAATAAGACAACGCATTACACAATATAAAATGGACATGTGTGGTGTAAGTGTAATGTTACTTAACTCGCCCTCTAGGCGAGACCCTCCCCCGGGGTCTGAGTTTATGTCGCCGTCCAACTCCCCGGGGCAACGGCTTCGCTGGACGGCGAAGGCAGGAACTGGATGCAGTGTTGCAGCAAGCACAGCGAGCAGCAGAGTCAGTGCTGCAGCAGAAGCAGCAAGCAGCAGCAAGCACAGCAGGCAGCAGAGTCAGTGTTGCAGCAGAAGCAGCAAACAGCAGCAAGCAGCAGAGTCAGTGTTACACAGGGAGCTGTGGCAGCCCAGCACTCTCTAATGTGGACCCTAAGTCTGGCTACAGGAGGCACTCAGCCTCCCCTCCTAGTCTATGGGGTTAACTCCCCTGGCTACCTGTCTTCATCGCCGGCAGCTCTAAATCACTGCGAACGACACCCTCCCAGCCCAGACCCTCCTGACAGAGTGCCGTGCTGCCGTGACTGTTGCTCCAACCCCCACCTGCTGCATCTGTGAGTCTCTTCACTGCTCCTCTCTCCGCCACACCTGCATGAGATCAGTAATTAAGGAGTCCTTGCTCCGCCTCCCACCAAGTCTCACCACAGTACTTTAAGTCAAAGTAAGAGTCAGAGTAAATGTCTTATTCTCCACATCAGTGAATGACTCTAATTGTTTCTAAATAAATGTAAGGAGCTTTTAACTCTTGTTAGTGAGAATGAACTCTTTGAAAGCAGCTGCACTGATGTGCTGCTTTTAGGGGTCAGGGTTTCCTTCTCTGACAAACACAGCTTGTGTCCAATAGGATTTTAGAAAAAGACCTGAAAGTAACCAGTACTTTTCAGCCTTCCTACTAATTAAAGGGACAACGATGAGTTTTGGAAAAGCTAAGTGTTTTCACACTACATTTATGAGCCTCCGCACCGTGAAATTCTTTGCAGACTCATGTTTTCATTCATCAAGAATTAAAGTCAGAGGTTGGAAGACGATCACATACCGTCGTAGTTCCGACCATAAACGGAGATTCGGCGGCGTTATTCTCATGACTCGCCACGAAACCGAAAGTAAAGAAACGCTGGTCGGCTCGCCCAGCATTTCCACCACCACTAATAATAACAAAATAACCATAGAGACAAAACCATAGATTTATCTAAAATGGACCATTAACAAGTGGTAACGTAGATTCATCCACATTAATATGAGACTTTTTATAACCAAATAGAAACTCCTGGTTGTCCCTTTAACTTGAGTAAAAGTAAAAATATTTGTCTTGGAAATGTACTCAAGTTAGAGTAATAAGTACCAAAGAAATCTAATACTCAAGTAAAATACAAATCCTCTGGATATGTACTGAACCTACAGTACTCAAGTAAATTTACTCGGTTACTGTCCACCACTGCTCTGGGGTTTAGTCTGTGGTCACCTGCACAGCATCGCCTCTGGCTGTTTGTTGGTCCGAGACCTGCAGGAGTTAAAGTTTAATGCCGTTAATCAGTTTGTCTCGTTACAGCAGCATGGTACCAGAGGATCTCTAACGAGCCGCCGGGAGACGACGTGACCTTGACGTTGTTGTCTTCTCTCTGAGCTGATGCTGAGAGTCTCTGCAGACAACGAGTTCCACTTCATCACTGCTGCTGCTGCTGCTGCTGTCGGTGGGCGGAGCCTCTGCCCTCTGATTAAAGAGGTAAATAATGATCTAATGAACCTGTAATTTAACCAGCGACACTCCACAGCGTGTGGGTGTGTGTTTGTGTTTGTGTGTGTGTGTGAGGTGTAATCATGACTCAGTGTTTACAGCGAGGACGAGAGCGCGCTCGGCCTCGTCGGGCGTCCGGGTCACAGAGAGACGACGGGGCTCCAACACTTTGATGTTTTGCTGCTCCCTCTGAGCCTCATTATTTCCACTCAGGCTTTCTCCTCTGTCACCGCGGCTGCTTCACCGAACCTCACACGTTTCACTTTTACACATAATTAACGTAACGGAAACGACTTCCTGTCAAAACACAGTGAACAAGACTCATATCAGAGGAGGTTTTTAATATTAAACGTTTTGAAAAATCTCTTTAAATACTAATGTGACATAAACTCCAATTATATGTTGGTGGTGCATTCACTGACATGAATAATAGAAGCCTGTGAGTGTGAGAAAAGCAATACATCCATCTTCCTCACGGGACGAGAATTTAAAAGAATTATGGGATATCGCTGGACAAGACTTTACAAGAGTTACATTATGAGAACACCTTTCAATGGAAACATCTGCACATTTTTTAAATTTCATAAATATCGCTTTTATTTTTGCGAACACCTGTAATGGAAATGCAGCTACATTCTTCTTCTTGTTATTATTATTCTTTTCCACCATGAAATGAATAATTCACATAAACCATGCAACCTGCACCAAGGCTCTGAGGCTCTGAGGATCTGGACCAGTCGACCCTCAGGAACACACAGGTGGTCCAACATCACTGTTCTGTACACAAACAGGAAGTGAAGAGAGGAAAGAAAAATATAAACTCAAAACTTTTTTTGTCATTTGGTCGGGTAATGTAAGGTAAGGGTCGTAAGATTTGGTAAGGTTCAGCAAAGTTAGGTAAGGTAAGGTTCAGTACAGTAAGGTAAGGTAAAGTAAGGTAAGGTAAGGTCAGGTCGGGTGAAGTGGGGGGTGACTGCCATTCCGAAAATCCCGTCAGGGCCGTCATTCTGAATGTGTTTTATTTTGAAAATTGACCGGATTCTCTCGTGTTTCTGTGTTTGGCTTCCTCCCCGACACGATCGCCCGCGGCACATAGACAAGACCCCCCCCCTTCGAAATTTCGAGCCTGATGCAGCCTGCTGAAAAAGAAATGTCCTTGTTCTGTGCTTTGGTTGGGTTTAGGCAATGTGGAAAGGAGTTGGTTACGTTTAGTGAAAAGATCAGGTAGAGGCCAAGAAAGTCTCTGCTAAAATGCAGTTCCTCTGGGAAACAAACCCTAATCTTGCGCACCGGAGGCAGGTACTCTAACCACTGTACTACCATAGGTACAGTTGTAATAGGTGCCAGGTGCCTTAATCCATTCAATGGCGGACATTTTTTCAGCTTCGGAATGGCAGCCGTGGCTCAGGTGGTAGAGCGGGTCGTCCAATGATCAGAGAGTTGGCAGGTCGAATCCCGCTCTGTCCCGGTTGCTGCCTTAGTGTCCTTGGGCAAGACACCTTCCCCACCTTGCTCCTGATGGGTCGTGGTTAGCGCCTTGCATGGTGTGTGAATGGGTGACTGAATGTATGATGTAAAAGCGCTTTGGGTATCGTTGTAGGTTTAGTAAAGCGCTTTATAAATACAGATCATTTTCCGAGCTGCAGCAGCTGTGAACATGTCCAGTCTGTGCTGACTGATGATGTTTTGCTGACGCTGATCTCAGATCTGCTCCTCGCTCACTGAGGCCTCATTGATTTCCAGATGCAGATTGATGTTTTTAATAGTCGGCTCAGATGGGCCAACAAATCCCAGTTAAAGACCAGTGTACAGCACCAGTTACTGCCTATTAGATTTTCTGTCCTCGGTGTAAATCTCCTCTCCAATCCGTCCCGTCTGCCACAGCCATGTGTTTAGGGACCGATTTATGACGCTTGCTGCTTTATGTAAATGGAAACAACAACTGTGTGATTGAGTTGGAGAATCGTACAAAGGCCTACGAGTGCTGACGGTGATGTTTCTCTGCAGCTCTGTGTTTGATGTGCACTGCAAAAACTCCAAATCTTTCCAAGAATATTTGTCTTATTTCTTGTCAAAATGTCTCATTTCTAGTCAAAACTAATCTCTTTCCACTTAAAATAAGACTCATCACCTAAAAATGAACTTGTTTTTAGATAATTTTAATTTGTTTCAAACTAATTTTCACTTGAAATAAGTAGAAAAATCTGCCAGTGAAAGCAGGTTTTTTGTGCTTGTGATAAGAAAGAAAAACTTGCTCCACTATCAGATTTTTCTACTTATTAGTGTGACTGCTGAGCAGTCACACTATTGTTCTTCTGTTTGGCCATTTTCTTCCGCCTTTTTACGGTCTTCTTCTAGTCCTTCATACTTTGTGCTATTTCAACAATTCATATATCAAAACGTGCAGCTTTTTCTGGACTTTATTGGCATTACTTTTCTCTTTTTAACTCTTTATACTTTTTAAAATATTTAACTTTTTCTGATTTTTTTCAGCTTTATAATGGGTGTGTATTGCGTCTAACGAGCAGAGCCAGAGTGGTGTCAGAGTGGATAGAGGCAAAAAAACATTCTAGAGTTTTTCTGGCTAAACTGTCAGCACGGCCACAAATTAAACTCTAGACAAATTATTTTCTCCAGTTTTGTAGCCACACTTGTCTTCTGGCTAAAATTCTGGTCAAAAATGCAAAGAGACTTAGATAATAATTTAAAATATTTTTTAAATGCAGCCAGGGAGCTCTCTGCTCTCATTCAGCTCAATGTATTTTTTTCACATCAGCAGGAGAAGCACCAAAAAATAGTCACAGGTCACAAAAAAATCCTCTTCTTGCTTGGTGTGGCTAATTTATACTAATTTCTCTTTATGTTAAGAATCATTGAAAAATCTCACATTCATCAAAGTCTCAACCTCTCTTCACTACAACTCCACTGTAGTGTAGGGGCTAGGGTGGCTGCTTCCCAAACCCAAGGTCACTGGTTCGAATCCAAGGGAAGAACTCTTGTTATGTTATGTTGAATTCTGCTCTCCTCCACCGCCTTCAATAGGCTATATGCCGCTGGCTGAAATCCAGGAAGTTAGTGGTACTTCCTGGTTGGTACTACCTGAATTTCAGCCAGCTCCTTTATTTCCTGTTGTACATGATTGGCCAAATTGATTAATCCCGGTGTGTCTGACCTCAAAACAATAATCAGACACACCTGGCTGGCTGAAATTCAGAAAGTACCAACCAGGAAGTACCACTCTGCCACTCGGCTCTGTAGCCGAGTGGCAGAGTAAAGGTTAAGTGATCATATGGTCATGGGTTCGGTTCCTGCCTCAGTCATTTCACATCATTGCTTGACTTTTGATTCCAATTATTCAGCTGTCATTGGACAGTCTTTGATTCCTGATAGTATAAAGCTCATTGTAACTCAGGTTCTCTGTGGCCATATGGTTAGTGTGTTAGGTGTTGTGCTATTTCAACAATTCATATATCAAAACGTGCAGCTTTTTTTGAACTTTATCGGCATTACTTTTCTCTTTTTAACTATTTATACTTTTTAAAATATTTAACTTTTTCTGCCACGATTCCTTACTCTTTTTTTTAAGCAGAAGCCAGTGATCCTCTTATCAAAGGTTTTCTTTACCCCTCCCATACTGTCTCTGTCTGTAGCCTAGTGGTTAGCTTGCTGGTCTGGAGACCTGAAGGTTGCTGGTTCAAATCTTGCCTCAACAACAATTATAGTGCATTATTTTCCCAGTTGTCCTCTGTTGACTTCTGATAACTTGCTTCATGTTGAAACTGCTGCTCTCAGCCTGAAATTCACAGAAATTTTCATTCTAAGTCATTCAAGCTTGACTCTCAAGCTTTCTTGGTGTTAACTGTGTGTGCACCATGGCCTAGAGGCAGAGTGGAAGTCTAATGACCATGAGGTTGTGGGTTCGATTCCGACCTTGGTAAAAAATTTGTATGGTGATCACTGCTTGCACTATTTGCTAATTCTGCAACAGCGTTCAGTTGCTATCAGCAGTCACACCATTTCCATTCTTGGAAATGCTTTTTCTAGTTTCAAGTGAAATCTGCTTGAAAGAAGTAAATAGTGTCTAAAAACAAGCTACTTTTTAATGTGATGAGTCTTATTTTAAGTAGAATTAGATTTGTTTTGACTAGAAATGACATTTTGACTAGAAATAAGACAAATATTCTTGGTGAGATTTAGAGTTTTTGCAGTGTGAGCAGCTCCGATGACGACGTTGCGTGTTGGTTTCTACATATTTCAGCCTGAGACGATGTGACGACGGTGAAGCGACTTCCTGCTGCGCGGAGCCGGAGCTGCAGCTGTTGGAGCTGCACTAGAGTCACTGTCTCATTGTAAAAATTGAAGGATCCTCTGTTGTTGTAATCATCATTATCATCACCATTATACACACACATCACTGAGTGAGAGCAGTCACAATCACCATCTCCCGTTTTGAAGAGATCCTCACAAACGAGGCTCCGAGTGCTTCAAGACTGAAGAGCAATTAGTGAGTAATTGTTTGCATCTGATAACGACCTAACACAAATATCAAACGGGCCAATCACGCTGCAGCAGCTCAGTGCATTTAGACCTGGAGACGCGGTGGAGATGACCTGCTGATGTTCAAGCTGAGCCTCAGAACGAAGAAGAAACGTGATTGAAGCGACTCTGTTTCTGCTACAAAAAAGAGCAGTAAGAGTTATCCAATAGAGATCCCTCAAATAGAGTTTTTATTTCTGCAGATTTGTTGAAAATGGCCGATATAATAGAATTACAGACCCTAGAAATAATGTTCAAGGCAAGGCAAGGCATCTTTATTTATATAGCGCATTTCATACCAAGGCAACTCAATGTGCTTTACATAAAGACAAAACATTAAAAAAAAAAAAAAAAAACAGAGAAGCATAAAACAGAATAAAAACAAACAAACACTAAAAACAGAGTTAAAAGCAAGAGCAAATAAAAGTAAAATAAAAGAAAATAGATAAAGTTTAAAGTTCTTCATTAAACAGAATAAAAACAAACACAGCAAATAACAGCAAAGAAAGCAAAAGAACAGATCATTACCAGAACACTTACAAAACTTGTTTAAATTGGAGGAAGAGGAGAATAACAGACTGAAGCTTGATTTTAAACACACATTTGTAAAGGTTAAGCTTAAAACAAGTGTGTATTTCTGTTGCAGGTGTAAAACTACGACATTCACAAAGCAAGGAATGGAAAAGTTGTACAAGTATGTCTCAGTTTAAGAAAATATTTAAAAAAAGAAAAGATAAGCGTCTACAAAAAAGAAGAAGGAGAAAGAGAAAAAGAAGGGGAAAAAAGAAAAGATAGACTATTTTGTTTGTTTTCTTGTCACTACTATGTTTTATCATTCTTAATATTTTGAAACAGAGTATAATATTGGTGTTGAAGTAAGCCAATGTAACTATAACAACAGAGAGGAGCAGGTACAGTACTATAGGTTTTCTTCATCCTGCTCCTTTTCATTCATGGTGACAATGTGTAGCTACATTATGTAAATATGTGCAACCATGTGAGAATCAATGTAAACCATGAATGAAATAAATCAGAATGAAATGAAATGAACGCAGCACGGTTGTTGGTCTGAGTGTCTCGCAAGCTGTCGACCTGCTGGGAATATCACACACAACGACCTCTCAGATGAAATAGAGGTCAGAGGTCACTGAGACGCCTCTGAACCACAACCACAATGTTTTCTAGACATCACACGACAACAACAACAACAACAACAATAACAACAATGGTGGGCCATAGGAGTTACAGGTCAAGGCTTCAATCAAAGCACCTATATACCCAGCGTGGTCCAGGTTTTTAAAGGGATAGTTCACCCAAAATTCAAATTTTCGTGTCTTCTCTGAGTTACGGGGGGTCTCGGCGTAGCAGTGCATGTCCATATGACGGTTGAGAATGGTGCTCACTTTTCTTTGTCCAAAAAGACACACCAAAAAACATCCAAATACCTCCATGCTGCTCGTCTGTAATGTCCCTCTTGTATTGAAGCCCCGACATGAGAAATTGTTCCGAAAGGTATTTGTATGTTTTTTGGTGTGTCTTTTTGGACGAAGAAAAGTGAGCTCCGTTCTCAACCATTATATGGACAACTCGTAACTCAGAGAAGGCACGGAGGACTCTGAAAATTGAATTTTGGGTGAACTATCCCTTTAATCCACAATGTATGGTAAAACAGATACTGACACCACTGCTTCCGACCATGATGAGCCACCATCTTGACTCATAGGTGCAGTTATTGAGGGGGACACGACACCACTGGTCGGGGCTGGTATGGAGGCGTGACGGGGTATTAACGGCAGAACGAGATCAGAGAAACATTTATTGGTTTGTTATTTCCCTGTTGGATCATCACAACGTCTCAAAGCTCAGATCATCTGACTCTGGTCTGGAGGACGAACTGGGAGGAGAAGATCTTCTCCTCCTGCAACCTGCTGCATAAACACCAACAGAATGAGTTCAAAACAGAAAACAGGCTGAGATCAGATGGATGAAGTCGTGTCTACAGTTAAAGGGCAAAACTATAAAGCACCTTTAATTAGCTTGGCTTTTATTTTGACATTTTCTTCCCTTCCACCTCCTGTCTGGATGGTGAGATGGTGCAAACATGAATTATCAAAAACCTAAACTGTTTTTTTTGTGAATTTTATTTATTCACAAAACCTCAACATTTCATTTGTAACTCTTGTCTTAGAATTGAAAAATATATTTTTTAAAAATTTTGATTTTTTTTTTTTGTTTCAAACTGAACAATGATGAAAATACAAATGGATCATTTGAATAAGGTCCCTTAATGCTGAGTAATGCATGCATAATGATAACTAATTACATTATTCAACTTTTATTATTACTTAATAATTTATTAACTAACTTTGAGTAGTAAACATTAATTAACGGCTTACTAATAGGCTACATTAATGAATGTGTTTCCTAATCCTAAATAATACATAATAATGATTGTTAATATATCTGTAAACAGTTAATTAATGCTTAATAATGTACTAACTAACGTTAATTAAGGGACCCTTATTGTAAAGTGTTACTGATCATTTTTATCTGATATTTTGGTTTTAGTTTTTCTTTCAAACACAACAGTCGTTCTTGTTTTTTAATATCTAATTAATAACATATTCATTGGGCAGAGAGGCTGGAGGAGGGGGAGGGGCTTAACTGTTGATGGTTATATTGTTATAATGAGAGTAGTCACACTAATGACTGCATGACAACAGCTGTTAATAACAATAATAACAAACTAATAGTGATAATGAGACATGGAGGAGAAGCAGCAAACCTCTCAGGTGACCTCAGAGCTAACGAGCCACACTAACGAGGAGAAATAAAACAATTCATCAAAACAAGCAGAAAAAACAGCAACAAACTGAAAATGACTAAAACCAGGAGTGTGTGTGTGTGTTTTCTCATTTTTTTGTTCTTAATGTGTTTTTTCTGTTCTTTCATATTTGAATTTGTTTTGATGAAGTGTTTGTTTCTTTGTGTTTATCTCTGTTTTCTTTAATCGCTCGTGTTGAGGCTTATTTATGTGCTTCAGGGAAAACTGTGTGTGTGTGTGTGTGTGTGTGTGTGTGTGTGTGTGTGTGTGTGTGTGTGTGTGTGTGTGTGTGTGTGTGTGTGTGTGTGTGTGTGTGACAGGTTATAACCCCCCCGCTGTGCAGATCAGAGGTCAGTTTAATATCAGACCTCCTCGCGTGTGTGCAGTTCCTCTGACCTTTTTGGATCACACACACACACACACGCACGCACAGACTGAAGCTCTCTCCTGATTGGCTGACTGCTTTTGGAGTCATCCAATAGATTTCAGGTAACACAAACATCTACCTTTATACTGTATGGAGCTTTAACACAAACATCTACCTTTATACTGTATGGAGCTTTAACACAAACATCTACCTTTATACTGTATGGAGCTTTAATACAAACATCTACCTTTATACTGTATGGAGCTTTAATACAAACATCTACCTTTATACTGTATGGAGCTTTAACACAAACATCTACCTTTATACTGTATGGAGCTTTAACACAAACATCTACCTTTATACTGTATGGAGCTTTAATACAAACATCTACCTTTATTTTGAAGGAGCTTTAAGACAAACGTCTACCTTTATTGTGAAGGAGCTTTAACACAAACGTCTACCTTTATTTTGAAGGAGCAAACATCTACCTTTATTTTGAAGGAGCAAACGTCTACCTTTATTTTGAAGGAGTTTTAATACAAACATCTACCTTTATTTTGAAGGAGCTTTAACACAAACGTCTACCTTTGAGTATTTGAACTTTTTGTGTTTTATTATTTTTACTTATAGGTTAAAAAAAAATACAAATGTTTCTTCCTCAATTTGAAATGAACTCATATTAAAAATTTGTGATATAAAAGTCAAGGTGTCTTTGCCTTGGTCTGTCTGTCACACACACACACACACACACACACACACACACACACACACACACACACACACACACACACACACACACACACACACACACACACACACACACACACACACACACACACACACACAGGTCCGTGTTGCCTTTAATATCCGCTATCAGATGTGGTTTATTACAGCACTGTTATCTCTGTTGTTTACCTGCCTGTTCTCACCTGACACACACACACACACACACACACACCTGACACACACACACACACACACACACAGACACAGACACACACAGACACACACACAGACACACACACACACACACACACACACACACACACACACACACACGCTGACGGACGGGAACAAACATGGAGGACGGCTCGGCAGCAGAACGATGGAGACAGATCAGAGGAGAATCTGATGAAAACATGACTCAGCAGTGTCTCAGAACGCCGACTCATCTCTTCATCTCCGTCCGAGCCACAGAGACACGCGATAAGATACACAACCATGTTGGTGTGTAGCTGCTGTCGCTCCGTCACCGTGCTGCACACACACATCTGATACATGACACACATATATATATAAATCTGACTGGAACAACTCCATAAACTGATAAACATAATGTATATTCTGTCAGTTTATGTTCACAAGTGTCAGAGGTCCCAGAATGTAAACATACGGCAACAATATTTATATTAATAAACCTGCAAACATGAGTCAAGTATGATTTAATATATAGTGAAAATATATGATTACATCATCTTATACCAAATAAAAACATAATATAAATATTTCAAGGTCGGGTTTTAAGAGATGAAGTTTGTTATTAATAAATAACTTGTTGCCTGGATTAAAGCAGAACTTCACCACAGCGCCGTCACTGTGTCAAACCAGTGTTAGTTCATTATTTATTAGTTTATGTGGATGTGGATGTGGAGACCAAGCACCATCATGTCCCTCAGAACGGACACTTCCTGTTCTGAAACTGGAAGTAAATTGTGAGATGTGAAATTGTCTAAGGTGCTGTTTACACGACAACAACGCTCACAGGTGAAAACGACAAAATATGTTATGGGGTGTGCCTTTCGTTTAGACGGTGGCTGCATTTCTGGGGCTTAAAAAAGCAAAAAAAAGTGAAACCACCCAAATCTTAAAAACGCTCCACTGTCGCATTCCATCAGCATCATTCCGACATCCCACCATTTAGACAGACCATCATTTAGACAGACCACCATTCAGACATCCCACCATTCCAACATACCGCTATTCCGACATGCGAACGTCCCACCTTTCCGACAAGGCTTTCCATATAAGGAAATGTGCATTACCCAACAGGCTCCTCTCTTCTTTAAAGGTGTACAGAAATGGCCGTTTGTCCTGTTTGTCGCGCCGAGTTGTCACGAGCTGCAACACGAGTTTACCCGAGTGAGGAAAACGAATTTGATTGGTCGTTATCGAGCGGGCGGGATATTCAAAGCTTGGGGCGAGACCGAGCTCCGTGTGTGTGTGTGTCTCAGACGTTTGAATGACGGATGACGGATCCAATATCAGTGGCTGGTGAATCGTGTACAGGCTGACGTATAATCCGTGCGCCTGCATTATCCAATGCGAAAAGAAAATACACACTTTCATCCCGGATTTACTCAAAAATTGAATTTTGCACAAAGTTTGGCCTACACCGTCTGAAAGATGAGTTATTACTAGGGCCGGGACTCGATTAAAAAAATTAATCGAATTAATTAGAGGCTTTGTAATTAATTAATCGCAATTAATCGCATTTTAATCGCATATAAATATTTGACCTGAGAACAGTGAGAAGCTTTTTTTTCCACATGGATTTTAGTATACCATTGAATGACTGAATACATAGCTTAAGCATTCAAGGTGGTACTTAACCAAGACCAACAGACTAGGGATGCAAATTATCGATTAATTCATTAATGGATATTTGATACATACAGATTAAATGGTCTTTCCTTCCAATACACTATGATGATTACTGTAGTATTTAACTAGGCTACTTCAATCACAGTAGCATAAACTGATTTGTTGAACTCAGCCTGATGTAAACATTAATAAAACTCAGTAACCAATCACACAGCTCCATGTTGTCCCTGTGTGATGTTCAGGGACAGGTCAGGACAGTCTGAAGACAGACAGCTCTGAGGGTGAAGTCCTATCATAATGAGATGAGCTGCACCTGTGACAGTGACAGGTCATAGATATAGCGCTGCAGCTGAGCAATTAGCGCTATATAGCGCATTTAGCGTGCGCCCGTGTCTGTGTATCTATGTGCAGGCAGAGATCAGAGATGGTGTTTTAAATAACCATGCTAGCGTTTCACCAGCTCTCATCTCTGCCAGTCAGCCTCTCAAACTGCCGCCTCTCTCGCGTGCGGGCGCACCGCACGTAGACACACGTGAGAAAAAAAAAAAGAAAAAAAAAATTGAATTTTTTTTTTTTTTTTTTTTTAATTTTTAAAATGCGTTAATTTTTTTAACGCGTTAATTGTTGTGTAATTAATTAATCGTAATTAACGCGATAAAGTCCCGGCCCTAGTTATTACACTAATTTGATGATCCAGAGTGGGCTCAAATTCAATTTTCTTTTCTGTACATCTTTAAGACATGCTGATAGAGGAATACCCACATGGTTGTGTAATTCCGCAGCAGAGCGCAGACAGGGACTAGTCTGCCTGTCTAGCTTCTACCTGCTCTTTTTACTAAACTTAACCAACTCCTCTCTTCATTGCCTAAACCCAACCAGTGCAAAATCTTTTGGGGAAAAATGGTTGGGCTATTAAAGGAATTGTTGGAAAGGCAGGATGTTTAAAAAAAGAAAAAAATGTACCGTCATTCCGACCATAGGTATTGATAGAAAATTAAGTGTTGCCATTTAGACAATTAGAGGCCTATGTATGTCGGACTGGTGGGATGTCGGGATGGCGGTTGCCACCCGGTAAAAACGCAGAAGTCTGTTCCGATCAGCTCACGTCGCGTACACGTTTACGTCACAGGTGTGCGCCAGTACGTATGCACTTTGTGGTGTGTTTCACGCTGCCACCTAGACGCCTGGCGTGTTCCGTGTAAACAGCCTGATAGTTGGTTAGTTGGTTGAACATGAACAAAACAAAACAACACAAATATAAAGATGAGACATTTAAAAAAAAAAAAGATAAACACGGAGACAAAGACGCTGCAATGAAAAGAGAAATAAATGATGACAGTCGGGTTCTAAACTGCTGCTCCCACTGGGGGAGAAACCTCCACTGGACCAGAACAAACCAGCAGCAGAGTGGACAACAACAACAACAACAACAGACACACTAACAGACGATCAGCTTCAACACGTCGGATCATAACTTTACTTTCATGTGAGTATGAAGTGTGTCCAACAGCAGACACCATAGCTACATGAGACACGTATCATCAGACACACACACACACACACACACACACACACACACACACACACACACACACACACACAGAATATCATATTACAGACAAATCTCAGGTCTCTTTTGGCGATCCTCAGGACTAGTTGCTAGGCAACCAGGGGAGTTTCTAAAAGCACTGGTATCTCCTCTGCAGAGGGGGGAGGAGGTGATGCTCCGTGTGTGTGTGTGTGTGTGTGTGTGTGTGTGTGTGTGTGTGTGTGTGTGTGTGTGTGTGTGTGTGTGTGTGTGTGTGTGTGTGTGTGTGTGTGTGTGTGTGTGTGTGTGTGGGTGTGTGTGTGTGTGTGTGTGTGTGTGTGATGAGGCTGGTTATGTAACTGCATCCTTAAGTTGGATCATTTGTTTAAATCGTCCTGATTCTGAGACAAACAGGAAGTCAGAGTTACTGTAAAGTCTGAAAACAACATTTTGACACAACAACAGGAAGTGTTTCTGTGGGGACACAATAAAGTGAGGGACCAGGCTAATATGATAACTGATAAATACCGTCTGATAGTGGGGAGCATACGTCAGTCCGACTGCCCAAAAGTCCGACGGCTCATTTCTCCGACTACCCATTCTACGGTGTTAAGGTTAGGTTTAGGGTAAGGTTAAGGGTTAGGGCTACTTAAGTCGGAGAAGTGGGAGGTCGGACTAATGGACGCAAAAATAAAGAAATGTATGGTCGGAGAAATGGGTAGTCGGACAGACGTCATGCGCCCGTGATAGTGACGTTCTAATGAACCAAATATTTAATGTCCCCCCCAATTTCTGAAACACATGAATTGTCCCCCCCAATAAAAATAGGCCTACCCCAACCTATTCAAAATTTAACAAATGTATTTTCAGACTTCACATTCTTCACATCTAAAAAGAAATGATTGAAATAATGTTTGACAAAAATATTTCTGACTCCACATCCCATCTCTGGTCTCTGGTCTCCTCCACTACGCTGCAGATGAACGGGTAGTTTCTTACACAGACGCTGATGACATCATCAGGCTTTAAAGAAACGACCCCCTCAATCTTAGGGCTTCATATTTTGATATTCATCCATATCTATTAATCATGTATAAAGCAAAGATATTCAATATACGGAAAGACGATAGAAATGGTTTCACTTCCTGTCTCTCTAAGTGGGCGTGGCCAACCGTCACCACCTCGTCTGTGATCGTGTGTGGATTTATACAATGTGTAGGTAGATGAAAGTGAGATATTTATATTTTCTTATGATAACATTAAATATCTACACTACTAACAGTAATATTTAGCATGACAAAAATAATTTAAATCATTTTCACGGGAGTTCGCGGCCGTTTGTTTGACGTTGCCTAGGAGATCTGAGCCAAATCTGGCGAGAGTGTGTCGTCGTAGAGACAGAGACAGGTCTGGAACAAAGTGGATTTTCTCCTGATGTGTCCGTCTGAAAGTTGTCCATTTTGGTGTCAAACTGTTCAGAAGAGATGTGGCTTGTGAAAAATGAGTCCAAAATTTACTTCAGTGACTGTGGGGAGAAAGGACAGACCATAATCTGTGTTCACGTTCAATTTTCCCATTGGAGTCAATACACTCTGTGCTGCCTCTGGTCTCCCTAAAGGGGCGTGGCTGTGCAGAAGCCTAGTGACATCATACAGGAAGCTGACTCGTCATGAAAGGTCTTGGTTTATAAACCGTCTTTGCATAAAGTTCCATATGGGAGAAAAGGAAGATGGTGAGAAGAGTTGGGGATCTGGGATCTGGGAGGGTCGGTGGGAGGTTGAGAGATAAGAACGTGAGTAGATATTACATGTCCCAGACCCTTTAAATCAGGGGTGTCAAACATGTGGCCCACATGACCAACATGACATTTCTTGAGAAAAATACATGCAATTTCAACAACATAATGCCTCTTCTGTCTTCTATGTAATTTTTAAATCTGGTAAATTCATCCCGCGGGCCGGATTGGACCCTCTGGCGGGCCGTTTTTGGCCCGCGGGATGTATTTACCAGATTTAAAAATTACATAGAAGACAGAAGAGGCATTATGTTGTTGAAATTGCATGTATTTTTCTCAAGAAATGTCAGGTTGGTCATAATATGTTTTGTAATAGGATAGTTCTTTAATGTAAACATCTTAATAATGCGCTTCTTTGCACTAAAACAAAGAGAAAAGTTCTTATTATTTATAGGATATTATGCTGTTATTTTACCAGTCCGGCCCACTTGAGATCACATTGCACTTAATTTGGCCCTTGAACTAAAATGAGTTTGACACCTCTGCTTTAAATTATAATGTAGCCTACTGATATAACAGCAGTGATACGGCTGTTGGCTGTTTAGGACAAAAGTAAGCACAGTAAATGATTCCCTGTGCAGGACTTTATGAATGATTTGCCGAGACTCTGCGGAGTTGTGATTTATGGCGGCATGGTATGAGCTGCATATGGGCAAAAAAATAAATAAAATCACTTTTGTGCCCCCCACTCCCTCCAATCCAGTCTGCCCCCTGCAGCCCGGTCCCTCAGGTCCCTGCCAGCTGGACACACACCATCAGTGTCTGGTCCGTTGTGTCTTTTCCTTTCTCTCTGCAGTTTGTTGTGTTACGTAACTCTCCACTGTTGTGTAACATCGTCTCCAAATGTGAAACCTGAAGTTTGTGTTTGGAAACAGAGCGAAGATCAGACGCAGCAACAGGCGGAAGAGAAGTAAACACACTCTGTCCAACACACACACACACACACACACACTGCAGTGAGTCCATACTGCAGTGTGTGTGTGTGTGTGTTGGACAGATGCCGCCCCCTGCTGGTGGATCCAGACTTCACAGCCTGAGTTTGAGGCTCCAGGACACAAAAATACAATTTAATTTGTATTTCACACACTGGAGACTCCAGTTTATTACAGAAACACCTCCTTCACACTAATGACTGTTAATTATCACTGTGTAAACGATAACAGTTCTACTTTACGTTTATTTCACTCCCTGATTAAAACTAAATAATTAAAATGATACAAAATCTCTGATCCTGGATGAAAAGCAGCAGAAGATTTAATCTGCTCCTCGTTAATGAACAAAGGGAATAATTCACTGTGATTAAAGCTCTAATGGCTGCAGGTCAACACTGTGTGTGTCTGTGTGTTCCCTGCAACTAACGATTATTTTCATTATCGAATAATTGAGTAGTTGTTTGGTCAATAAAATGTTGAAAAAATGTTTAAAAATATCAATCAGTGTTTCTCAAACCACCAGCCAACGTCCTCAAATGTCTTGTTTTGTCCACAAACCAAAAAGAGACTCAGTTTATCGTCATAAAGGAACAAAGAAACCAGAAATATCACATATTGCCATCACAATAATGAAAGCAGACATGAACTGACAGCCTATAGCTATATAATATCTCTTTTTATTTACTGTTTATATTTTTATACATATACGGTACTCTCATTTTACCCTGCTAGTCATCAATGCACTTATCACTTTATCCATACGCATACTCAGGATCAAATTGTTGAATGTTGAATAACTGAATGTCGGCACTGATTGCGTTACTGTTATTGTCCGTCTTGTTTCTGTGTGTGGTTGCACTTTAAGGTTTAGCTTTTAATCTCACTGTGCTGTTGTGCAATGACAAATAAATTCTGATTCTGATTTAAGAAGCTGAAATCAGAGAATTTGGACTTTTCTTAAAAAACTTACAGATTATTTGGTTATCCAAATAGTTGACTAGTTGACGATTAATTTAATAATTAATTATTGTGCAATTAATTGTTGCTGCTCTAGTTTAAAGTTCAGTTTAAAGCAGAAGTAAGTGATCCGGTGGTTTTGTCTAACTTCCTGTCAGCAGATGGAGTTAGCAGTCCCCGCCCTCGTCCCTACGTCACCACATTCAGGCGCATCCCTTGGCTGCACACACAGAGAGGACTGCCCCTTTATGCCGTTCTCTCTCCTCATTGGATAAAGGTTGTAGGATACAAGGAAAGTTTTCTCCTGGGCTCAGAGCAGAGCAGAGTGACTGACAGACCCGTGTTTCAGACCAAACACTCTATAGAAGTGATTGCTGTCGGAAGATACAACTATTTAAGACTTATATTAACACAAACATTCACCTTACTTCTGCTTTAACGGTTGTAACACAATGTTTTTAAAGCGTTATGTTGCAGATGAACAGTCAGTATTGATAGTTTTGTCTAGTATTGATCTGAGTGAACCTGCAACATCTGATCAGAAACCTTCAGTAAGTTCAACATCAACACACAGACAGTCAAGTGACTTAAAAAGATTTATTTGTAAAAAAAAACAAAAAAAAAACAATTAAGCTTTTAATCTCGTTGTGCTGTTGTACAATGACAAATAAATTCTGATTGTGTTAAGAAGCTGAAATCAGAGAATTTGGACTTTGACTAACCCTAACTCTCTTAAAAAACTCACAGATTATTGGGTTATCCAAATAGTTGACAATTAATTTAATAATCAATTATTGTGCAATTACTTGTTGCAGCTCTAGTTTACAGTTCAGTTTAACCCATTCAAGCTTGTTGTGATTTAACTGTTGTAACACAATGTTTTTAAAGCGTTATGTTTCAGATGAACAGTCAGGTGATGGTTTTATAGCGTCTGATCAGAAACCTTCAGTAAGTTCAACATCAACACACAGACACAGTCAAGTCACTTAAAAAGATTTATTTGTAAAAAAAAACAAAACAATTATCTTTAAAAATCCATTCAAACTAGTTGAGAGACAGAAGCCACCCGCCCTCCACCTCCTGTTACCCATGATGCACCTCAGGGTCCAGGCCGGTGCATCCCACCACCGGTGAGTGCTTTACATTACAACACCTACAGGCTGAGCCGAGGAGCTGCAGTCTGCTGCTGCTGCTGGGGAGGAGGAGGATGAAGACCCCTCCCCCCCCCTCGCTGAAGGAGGAGCAGTAACATCTGGAGCAGCTGGAACATCTGGATGTGCAGCTCCTCTCCTCTCTCGCCCAGGTGGAACCTCGCCCGCCGGAGCCTGAAGACGCTCCGTCTCCGTCTCCGTCTCGTTCTGTCCGTCGCCAAGAGGCCGTGGTCGGTGTCCGGGATGAGCCGTCCGAGGTGTCCTGGTCAGGATGACATCACACCGCGGTTAGAAACCATGACGACCGTACACGCACGACTCTGAGGTCACAAATAATGGCTTCAACTCTGATCTGGAACAGTCGGAAAACTTTATTTTTTTCCCCCTTTCTCATTCATTTTTTTTTCCTTTTCATTCCTTTTTTCATTTTAAGAAAAAAATGACACAAATAATCCGATGGCAGTAACATACGACCCATCAACATCACAAACATATGGGAGAACAGAAAACAGAAACAAACACAAAACAAAAAGGACTAAACAAGCTTTAACAGCTTTGAAAATTTTGTGCAAATAAACCTGAAGGTTTCCTGTAGCAGCAGGTGTACAGATCTATACTTTTATTATATTTTAACTTTAACAAATATTGCTTTATTATTATTATTATTATTATTATTATTATTATTATTATTATTATTATTATTATTATTGTTATTGTTGTTGTTGTTGTTGTTCTGTATTTATTATTTGTGCAGTGCTGGATCATCTTCTCTTCTCTTACTGATTAAAAGTGTGTGGATCAAATGCTCCAATAACTTTACCAGTGTTATAACTGTCTGTGTCTACAAATCTCATTCAGAAATCTGTTGTTTTACACATTTACAGGGTGAAGTTTGAACATAAATGTCTCTGTTCATGTTGCTGCAGGTTAATAAACCCCCAAAAAACACAGATTGATCAGTTCATCGTGTGCAGACAGCGCCTCCTGCTGCACCCAACGGAAACTACAGGAAATATGAACCAAGGTCCAGAGTTTGAGACGATTCAACAACAACCAGGGTCAAACAACAACATGACGTCACGTGTGTGTCATCATCATCATCATCATCATCATCATCATCACCATCACCTCAGTCTTCACATTTTGGAAAGAACTTGAGAACTATATATTATGTAAAACAAAACACAAAATCAACATTGAGGGGAACATTAGCCTATCACTATGTACTATAGTAAACCTTTATATTTTATTGGGGAAGTTTCATATCCATAAATGCAAATTTCAGAATTCTTCACCATCGTTTAAGTTGTTTTTGATTGAAGTTGATTATTATTTTAAGTCTCTTAATTTAATTACAAACAAGTAATGAACTTACATTCAGAAATGTTTAACGAATAATCTGTCACAATAACTATAACTATAATTTTCATGGTTTTCATAGGAGGTCTGTCACCAAATGTATTTACCTTTAGTGTTAACTTGATTGTTTTTGTCATATAATTGTAACTTTACTGTTGTAACGAATGTGAGCTGGAAAGACTGAAATAATGTTGTTGTTGTTGCTACAACTTTAAATAAAGTTGAAATAAAACCAATCCTGACCTCAGTCTTCACTCCTTCTCCTTCTTCTCGCTGTTCTGCAGCTTCTCTACGATCTTGCGCTCGTGTCCTCCAGGGTTCGGTCTGTTGGTGTTGTCACTGGCCTCCTTCTTAGTCCGGCCTTTACGAGCAGAGCCCTCTACACACACACAGAGAGAGACACACACACACACACAGACACACACACACACACACACAGAGACACACAGACACACACACACACAGAGACACACACACACACACACACACACAGAGACACACAGACACACACACACACACACACACACACACACACACACACACACACACACACACACACACACACACACACAGAGACACACACAGAGAGACACACAGAGACACACACAGAGAGACACACACACACACAGAGACACACACAGAGAGAGAGAGAGAGAGAGAGACACACACACACACACAGCTGTTAACACACGTGCACACAACAACAACAACAACAACACACTGAGCGCGCGGGGCTTTGTGTATCTCACCTGCGTACTTGTCGGTTAAGTTGTAGTACTCGTACTCGTCGTAGTACTGGTCTTCAAAGCTCGTGGGCTTCAAGTTCTTCACGTCCACGTGACTCATGATGGCTGAAGGATGAAGGAACTTCTTCAGCAACAAGAGAAAAAAAAGTCCAAAAAACAAAGAGAGTTTCTTCTTCTCAGTCAGATCAGAACAACAACAGTCTGCCTCTGTCTCTCCTCTCCGCTCTCTGAGCTCTTATAGCAGGAGCATCAGGCCCCGCCCCCTTCCCCCCACCACGTGGCCACGCCCCCACCACGTGGCCACGCCCCCTCACACAGCAGAGACACGCCCCCTTTCTGCTGCTGCACAGATGTTGCATCAGCTCCATAAAAAACCAGAAAAAGCTGCGGTCAGTGTGTTCCTAGTTCCTACTGTGACTCAAACACACACAGGACTGTAACAGAATGTGTTTATATTGAAAATAAAAGCTCATAGGCTACTAGGCTATATATAAAGTTTATAATATTATCACATATGTTACATTAACATCCTGTCAGTTTATGTTGATGTTGTTATGAACTGTGGGTTCAGAAGTCTGAAAGCAGTTTTAACAAACGTAAACACAGTAGTTTAGTTTGGTTTTAGTTTATTTCAGACATGGTAAAAGAAATAAAACATAACACAGTAATGGACAGACATCACAAACTTTGCAAAGACAACACATGAACAAAAATTAAATAATTGAAAATAAAGATTTTTTTTTTTCATATCCGAAAAGTAGTGGGAAGAGGTAAAACTTATTCATAAATTAGCTATCAAGCTTCTTTGTCATTATAATCTATACAATAAGTTAATTTATGCGTTTATCTAGCTGGATATAACATATTATCACTAATCTTTATCTCTCTAATATATAAGCATATACATATAAAGACATATACAAAGACAAACTGAAGGTAACACCAACAGAGCAACAAATAAACAAAGTGGGTAAATACCCAAATAAATAATAATAAGCACCTCATTCCTGTTCATATTGAAAATCATTTATTTGTACTTCTTTTTTAACTGGATTATGTTTGGACTTTCTTTTAAGCCCACATTCAAACTGTTGCACAGTTTAATTCCACAGACACATCGACTAAATAAACTAGATTAGATTAGATTAGATTGCCTTTATTGTCATTGAAAAAAGAATTCAACGAAATTCACGTTGCTTCTCCGCTGTGGTACCACACAACACACACAAGACAGAATAAATACAAAACATAACACATATAAAAACATCATGAAATATCAATATAAAAGCATATGGGAACATTAGTCCACAAAAAAAAAAGATATTGCATATTGCCCGCTGGGGATTGCACAACCCATTGTTGCCTATCTGTTCTTTAGGCTGCTATGGCACAAAAATAAAAACTGTTCACCATAATAACCAGCTGTTCACCTCCATGCACACACACACACACACACACACACACACACACACACACACACACTCATGTTTCTAGACCCGTGGAGTCTCTGGGGTGTGTGACCTGTCCTCGTTAGCTGGCAGCTGATTGGTTGTTACACAGTCCTGGTCCTGGTCCTGGTCCAGGTTAATGTGGTTTAATCAAAAACCTCCTCATGAGTCTCTGACCTTATTGTTGAGTGTGTGAGCCGAGGTCACGACTGTTGAAACTCAAACAGGATCAGACTGAAGGTCGCCAGAGGCAGCTTTATTTCTTTAGTGTTTTATTACAGTCATTATTCTGATTCATCTCATTTATGTTTATTTATTTATGCGATTCAAACCTGATGAGTCCAATAATCCTGGACTGAGAGAAAAATCCACTGTGGCCTCAAAGCCCAGATGTGGTTCATAGATGCAGACCCAGATCTGGACTGTGAACCAGATCAGGGTGTGGATCTGGTTTACAGTCCAGTCCTGATATCTAATCAGATTAAAAACACAGTGTTTCTCCTTTATGACCCAGTTGTGCTCTGGTTTCACAACACGTGTTCTCCTGGACTCTGGTGGCCTGTTGTGTCTGAACCGTTCCAGTCTGGTTATCAGCAGCAGCTGCAGCTTCACACGGCCCCGAAGCCCAGACCTGCTTCACAGAGTCAGCAAAACTTAATCCACCCCCCCCCCCAAGGGGCAATTCTGTTTACAGTCCTCGGCACGTGAACAATCACAACGTACAGGTGCATTTCAATGAATCAGAATATCATGGAACAGTCCATTTCAGAGCATAAAGATCGACATATTTTTCAGAAGGCCAATATTTCCATATTAAACAACTGCCTTTTTAAATTGTTTTTTGTAATATTCTTTTTTTTTTTGCGATAGGCTACTGAATTTTAGGTCTTTATTAAATGATGATTAATGCTATTGCACTGTCCCTTGATAAATCAAATAAACTAAACTAATTAGTATAATGGATCTATATAATGAGTTTCACAGTTTGATTTGAATTACTGACATAAATAAACTTTTCAATGATATTCTAATTTATTGAGCTGTCAGTGATATTTGCTATACATTTTCTAGCTACTCCCTATTCAAAAAGTGTGCGCTGGAGCACAAATACAAACAGTAGCTACTCGCCTCACAGTACTGCAATATAACTGGCTAATGAGGACATAGTACGTGACGACAGAACAGCTTGGAGAATAATCTAGCTGCCCTTGACGTTTCCTTCGATGTGAGAGCACTCTGATTTCTGTTTATCATCAGAAGCATTTTGAAAACTCAATAAAGATAATGTTGGGTGGAAAAAAAGACCTGGTTCAGAGTCCAGACCTCCTGGTTCTGCTCCAATCGCTGATAAACAAACTTTGAGCTGAACTTCAAAGTGATGACAGATTGTTGGGTTTGTTTTGGGACAGAAACATGAAACGTTGAGGTGACGGAGCTCCAGCTGCTCCTTCAACCTGACTTTAACTTAAAGGAATACGCCAACTTTTTTTTTTTCCGTGTCTTGCCTCACTCCCGAGTCCATGACCAGCAAATAGACACCATCCTTTCCACTGTGCGTGCAGTAACAAGGGAGATAGAGCCGTATCGCCGTAATTAGCTTAGCTCAAACACTAGAAGTGTATGGGTAGTGTTAGCCTGCCTCCACCTAAAGTCACTAATTAGCTTAGCTCAAACACTGGAAGTGTATGGGTAGTGTTAGCCTGCCTCCACCTAAAGTCGCTAATTAGCTTAGCTCAAACACTGGAAGTGTATGGGTAGTGTTAGCCTGCCTCCACCTAAAGTTGCTAATTAGCTTAGCTCAAACACTGGAAGTGTATGGGTAATGTTAGCCTGCCTCCACCTAAAGTCGCTAATTAGCTTAGCTCAAACACTGGAAGTGTATGGGTAGTGTTAGCCTGCCTCCACCTAAAGTAGCTAATTAGCTTAGCTCAAACACTGGAAGTGTATGGGTAGTGTTAGCCTGCCTCCACCTAAAGTCGCTAATTAGCTTAGCTCAAACACTGGAAGTGTATGGGTAGTGTTAGCCTGCCTCCACCTAAAGTCATCAGAGAAACTCTTCAGCAACTCTAAACGGAAACCGGCGGCCGATCTTCGTCTCAGAGCTACAAAACTCTCCGGTAAGGCATCTTGAGTGGTCAAATGCCGCTAACGGGACGAGAACGGTCAAAACAGAGAGTTCAAGCAAAGACGCTTTATTTTGGTTCAAGCTAGCTACATCAAGGGTAGGTTAGCTTCCTGTTTCAAAGTAAAAGCACTAATTCTATCGTCATGGTTTTCTGTATGTAAAGGGCAACGGGTGTTTTATTTTGTGAAAGTAACCGGAAGTGCGTTGGTCACAACGGCTAGCTTGAGTAGCGCCGAATTCGTCCAAACAAAATTGTAAACAGCTGGTATTTAGACAAATTAACGACACACTGCTGATCTAAACGGCTACTTTCTCACCTAAACATGTTTGAAATGTGGATAAAGTGATATATTTACAGAGTTTAGAGCTAAGATTTCGGCTCGGGTAGGAGGCATGCTAACACTACCCATACACTTCCAGTGTTTGAGCTAAGCTAATTAGCGACTTTAGGTGGAGGCAGGCTAACACTACCCATACACTTCCAGTGTTTGAGCTAAGCTAATTACGGGCGATACGGCTCTATCTCCCTTGTTACTGCACACACAGTCGAAAGGATGGTGTCTATCTGCTGGTCATGGACTCGGGAGTGAGGCAAGACACAGAATTTTTTTTTTGGCGTATCCCTTTAAAGAAGGAAAAAAATAAAGTTTGAATAGAAGTTCAGTCAGACTGGGATCAACTGTTCTCAGATCAGTGAAGTGAAGACGGATCAACATCAACACTTCAGAGGTCAAACACACTGTTGATGTTTCATGTGATCGTGAGTCTGTCATTGACTCATTGTGTGGGATCACGTCCTGCACTGCAGCTGTTTTGTCACCATGGAGACCAACAGAAGTGACTCCTCCTCCTCTTCCTCCTCCTCCTGCTCCTCCTCTTCCTCCTCCTCCTCCTGCAACACGGCGGTTTGCCAAACCTCCTGAGTCTCTGACCATAAACACAGGAGGAGGAGGAGTTATGGTCTGTTCATGAGACTCTGCTCTGTAAATATTTGCTGAAATAGGAGGCGTCCTGTCTGAGCAGGAACTTAGCACACACGCACACACACACACACACACACACACACACACACACACACACACACACACACACACACACACACACACACACACACACTGGTCTCAGGTGTGTCACAGAGTGAAAACCAGGCGACAGATCAGAGATCAGCAGCTTCACGGCCTCGTATCAACGTTTGTTCTGTTGAATATTAACTTTCACTGCAGCTCCACGTAAACACACACTCCTGTATCTCTGACACACACACACACACACACACACACACACACACACAACACACACACACAATCAGCACCTTAACCTTCTTTAAATAGGTTGTGTGTGTTGTGACTTCAGAATAAAAGAAACACTTCCTGTTTTTATAGTCATCCATAAATATTAATATTGATCCATAAACACGTGTCTCTTCACTGTGGCCTCTGTGTGTGTGTGTGTGTGTGTGTGTGTGTGTGTGTGTGTGTGTGTGTGTGTGTGTGTGTGTGTGTGTGTGTGTGTGTGTGTGTGTGTGTGTGTGTGTGTGTGTGTTGACCTCAGACATTTTTGTGGATATTTGTTGTTCCTCTCCGCCATTTTCTTTATACTTAATAGGCTATAGATGAATTTAATTTGACCTTCTCTAAACTTTTGAATGCACATGTCCAACTGTTCAATGTTTCACTCCTTATAATATGACATGTTGTTGTCAAGGTGATTAAGCACAAACATCACAACAACAACAATAACAACAACAACAAAGGGTTTGTATAGAAACATTCCTCTTCATCATACTGTTCACGGGAGCGTGCCTATGTTCCCTCTGCCCTATGTTCCCTCAGCCCTATGTTCCCTCGGCCCTATGTTCCCACAGCCCTATGTTCCCTCAGCCCTATGTTCCCACAGCCCTATGTTCCCACAGCCCTATGTTCCCTCAGCCCTATGTTCCCTCAGCCCTATGTTCCCTCATTTCTAAGGTTTTTTTTCTTTCCAAAATTAGGCCCTATGTTCCCACATTTCCTTTATGATCAGTTTGCATCAGATTTTATCCCCATTTCTCCCAATTTTGTAGTCAATTACACCCAACCTGTTATCCAGTAGCAGTTGACTACAGATGTAATGTAGCTTTTAACTAAATCTGGGAACACAGGGCTGACCCCTTCCAACACCACTACTCCAACATAGGGTTGAGTGATGAACCCTTATACCGAAATTAAACTCACCTCCATGAGTTAGTGCAATTTAAACAACAAACTTCTACAGTAGTACAAATAGTGTTAGTAGTAGTAAACGAAGCATTAGAAAGTTTGTACAGTAAGTACACCAGGAATTCCGGACATTATTAGTGGGGTAATCTAAGATTGGTAACATTAGCGCCATTCGGTTAATAGCGGTAACTCGACCACTGTTCGAGCAAGGGAAAACAAGCTTCTGGGGAGGGGGGGCGTTTGGCTCAAGGTCATGGTGCAAAGGACCCTAGGTTGAAATTACTCTGAATAGTCCCTTTAAAATAACAATGACTTGACTTAGAGTTTCATTTTGAGAAAATTCTTAGAAATAAGAAAAATCTTAGAAATGAGGCAACATAGGGCTGTGGGAACATAGGGCTGACCCCCTGTGACATCATGAGACCAAGACCACACCTGTATAACAATCCATCAACAGTTTCCTGGAGCATGTGGAGGCTTCAGATGATGGGATGTTGTCAGAGGGAAGTGTCCACTGAGCTCATTGTGTACACATCACTGTTGTTAGCTTTGGTTTCAATCCGACATTGTTGGTTAGAGACAGAGAAGAGACAAATAAACAGGCTTCTGATGTTTGAGTTGGACTTCACTGCCTCCCTGTGGTCAGACTGAGGAACTGCAGAACCTTTTACTGTACAGATTTTATTACTGTAAACAGAGTTATTGTTTGTTCTGAAAATCAACAAGTACAACTCAACAGGAACTTTCAACATTTATAAAATGTCAAATCTGTTCCTGTTTTCTCAGACATTAGTTTTCCTTGTCAGTAACAGTGTCAGCTGTTTCCTGTAAACACACACAGGGAGGAGATAGAAAGTGAAAGTATTAAGTTCAGACGCCATTTTAAGACGACAGAGGGAATAACGGTGAAGCTGCGTTAGGTGAGTGTTAAACAACTTTATTATTCTTCACCGTTAAAGTCTGTGAGTGTCAGTCCCTGTGAAGTGTGGAGGGAAGAAGAGTCAGAGTGAACTACTGAGACTAAAGGGGGGACAGCAGGAGGACAGCTACTCCCTGTTGTCTCAGTCTGACTCAGGCCCTGTCCACACCGACACTTTTACTAAAACATCTGCTTCTGCTTCGTCCTTAAAAAGGTTTAGTCCGACATTGTTGTTGTTGTTGTTGTTGTTGTTGTTGTTGTTGTTGTAAAGAAGATGGCCGTGACGTTTTATACCGCTGATTTTTATATCCCTATACACAACAGGAATTGATTTATTAAAATACAAAAAGAGCACTTTTTAATAAGAGGCAAAAGCCCCTGCCCTTTTTCCCTCGTAACTTATTCAATAAGTTTAATATGAGTCATATTTCAGAAAAGCGCCCATTGTGTTTGTTTAGCAGCTCACTGCTTGTTAAGAGTTAAGCCCCCCCCCCCCCCCCCCCCCCCCCCGCCTCTGTCTAACATCAGCTGAGGCCTGTACTGCGAAGGAGGCTCAACATACCTAGGCTTTGTGCTCAAGATGCAGCTCAACAAACCCTCAAGTCCGCCATCAGAGCTAAACGGTACTGTGACGGTGGTTATCAACTTAATTAGTCAAGTCCGGTTCTCAGCTTTGTGCTCTGCGCACGTTCACATAAAAGGGGGCGTTTGACGTCATATTATTCTACTTCCGCACGAAATGGATCCACAACGGGCTGATTTCAGCCAAGACGAGTGCAATTGTTTTATTGGAGAGAGTATGAGCGATATTAAAAAAAAGCACGATCACAGCCTGAAGCAACAGTGTTGCTGAAAATATGACAAGAGAGGAGGCTGCTTTTAATTTTTCTGACAGCTCTTGCGCTACTTTTAATTATGAAGCTTTATCCATATAAACTAGAGCAACATCAACTGTCATTTTAAATTGTGTTATATTGTTATATATTTCACTGATCGCAATTATAACGCGAGTGTGTGTTTTATTGGAAGCGAGGCTGAATAGGTTACAGTGAGGTTTTTCTGTGCTGTAGCTACAAGCAAATCTCATAAACAAAGACCTTTTTAAATGTGAAAACAGCGGAGACTTATTCAAGATTTGCGTTTGGGCAACACTGAAATATAACAGGCGACACATCGGAATTAATTTATTCACGGCCACATTAAGTGAAATTATTAACTTTACCGATTATCCATCTGATTATCTGTCCTGCTGCGAGCGAACAACTTCTATCAGTGGTGACTGACTGTATATAAAAGTAAAATATAGACTATAGTCTAATATATAATGAGCTCCTGACGCTCAGCTCAACGGGTGAGGAGGCGGAGACTCAGCGGAGACGCTCAGAGAGAAAGTCAACAGCAGATCAGCTGATCTCTCCCTCCGTACAAACGCTCCGTTCTGATCCAGCTCCACTGGACTTTCAAAGTAAAGGTGCCGCCAGCTGTAAATGAGTTAAAATAGTGAAACAGCGGCGCTTTTATAGCCGGTTTTATGATTAAACTCTGAACAAGCATAAGTTACCATGGTGATCTAGCCTCGTTAAAAGACAGCCACCTTCGCAGTACAGGAGAGGCTGGCTTTACACTCAACATACCTCGCTAACCCACTAAACTGGCTTCGCAGTACAGGCCTCTGAATGTAGTGAACAACAGCAGCAACAGGAGGAATCACTCACTCAGCTTGATTTCACTAAGACACTCTTGAACTATTTGAATTAGTTTCCAGATGTTGAGTTTATTGTGACGTTGCTGTTGTAAACATTGCTGCTGTTCTGAAACATGCACAGTAGCAGTCACAGTAATGACTACTGTGACTGCTACTGTGCATGTTGATTGATGTTCTTGGTTTTGTCACATTTTAGATGTGTAGCCTGTACTTCTATTTGCACTTGCAAAATGATTTTTATTTCTGCAAGCCATGTTAATGTGCACCCAATACCATATTAGCCTTATCCTACCAGTTCAGAAGTCATGACTCTGTTTCAGGAAGTTGGGAAATTGGTCCAGCATGTTGACTGCAGTCCTGAAGACGTGCAGGCTTTCTCTACTGACTAAATAGTAACTGTTATTTAATTTAATGTATTTATTTTGATATTAAGGCCTGAAAATTGTACATACTGCGTGCTTTAAAAAACAAAGACAAATGCATCATCATCAAACGCGCTGCCAATAGAGAAACGATGCAAACCAAGAAACGATCTGCATGAGGCGCTCTCAGCGTAACAGCTGAATGGAAAGACACGCGGGACGGAGAGAGAGACAGAACAGCTGAACCACGGTGCATGAAAATACAGACTGAACATTAATGTGACTTTCATTTGATTATTTTTATTTCTTATGTTTATTACACTGTATAACGCTGCACATTACGTGACGTTTATTTTATTGTATTTTACACCAGATGTTAGAAGGCTGCACATTTGCATGTAGATTAGCCTGCTTAATAAGATAAGTTAATAAAAGTATGTATACATATATAAAATACAAGAAAATAAACGTCACGTAATGTGCAGTGTTGTACAGTGATATAAACATAAGAAATAAAAAATAATCAAATAAAAGTCACATTAATGTTCCTGCCATAGACTGTAAAAAACATGGACGTAGCATCCGTGACGTCACCCATTGGTTTTGGGGAGTCGTTTTTGTGACTCAAATATGGCGGCCTGAACAGCGCCATGTTGGATTTTGGTGGGCGTGTACTTTCCACATTTGGAGGAGAGGCGGTAACTCAACGGGTCAACCTGCCGAGAACCCGCCCACTGGCCTCGAAGCAACTGCCAAACTGAGCTAGCCTTGCTCCGGACCTGTCACTCAACGTTTCCATGCCAAAATTTATGCAAGAATTTAAAACCTAATAATAGTTAAACGGTAGAGTTAAAAAAAAATTCACCCCCCTCAGAGTGTGTGCGGGGGTAGAATCTATCGATTGAGACGAAAAAACGTTCTGACACCAGGCTTTTAACATGTTTATTGAGGATGTAAAGTCGGCGATTTTAACATGGGGGTCTATGGAGAATGCTGCTTTCTGACACCAGCCCCCAGAGGAAGCCGAGGGGATTGCAGTTTGTTGAACGCGGGAGTGAAGAAGCTTCACTTCTCAGACCCACAACTGCCCCCTTGGTTCCCGCATGCACCATGGTTCAGTCAGCTGTTCTGTCTCTCTCTCCATCTCGTGTGTCTCTCCAGAGACCACAACAAAACATGTCCATGTTACGCTGAGAGCGTCTCATGCAGATCGTTTCTTGGTTTGCATCGTTTCTCTATTGGCAGCGCGTTTGATGATGTTGATGAATTTGTCTATGTTTTTTGCAGCACGTTTTTTCATTTGCACCACGTTCCTCTTTTTGTACCTCGTTTAAAATTGTGTTTTTGTTTCTGCATCGTTTCTGTACTTGAAGCTGTTTTCTCCAACTGAGATGTATTGGGCCATTACTGTCCGTTTGACCCTTTTCGGCCACCGTAATAACGAGATATTTTTCCACTGTTTTACCGAGATAACGAGATAATTAATTTGAGACATAATGAATGAAACGTGATAAAGGTAAAGGTACTTTATTTGTCACATATACAGCTAGTACAGTGAAATTCTTTCTCTGCATTTAACCTATCCCTGAGGAGCAGTGGGCAGCCGCGGTGCAGCGCCCGGGGACCAACTCCAGATTATGAGCCAGTGCCTTTGGTCAGTGGCACTGACTGGAGGATCAGGCTAGCTGGCATGTTTTTAGTGGTGGGGGAAACCGGAGCACCCGGAGGAAACCCACGCAGACACGGGGAGAACATGCAAACTCCACACAGAAAGGACCTGGGCGGCCGGGGATTCAAACCCAGGACCTTCTTGCTGTGAGGCAACAGTGCTAACCACTGTGCCACCGTGCCGCCTCTGCCGCCTGATAGGTCTGAGATTTCCATCACAGGTGACATGTCATGCTGACTGACATCTCCTTGAACACCAACGTTAAGCCAAGTTCTCTCGCTAGCGAGCCATCAAGTGAGCTCACAAACAGCTGTTTTACAACATTAATTGATTTCTTGCACAAAACAAAACAGAGAACTAGGCTGGGAATTGAGCTCTGAATCATATGTTTATTTCACCTCTCAATGTGATTTTGACCTTCAAAATAAAGGTTGAACACTGATCCAGAGAAGATAAAGAGTCTGAAACATACCGACATTAGTCCAGGTCCACATCAGATCAGGACAAGATTAGAACAGGTCCAAGTTGGACCAGATTCACATTAGCCCAGATTTAGTTTTATGTCCATATCTTGTGGGTTTTGAAGAGAAGCTGGTCTGGTGTGGAATGAAAACAGGTTTCACTGTTTTAAAGACTGGTTATCTTCTCTGGAAAGGTGTTAAGGTTTTACACTCAACACAAAATGAAACACAGTTTTCACATTAAGAGCTGAAATAAACAGAGGATTTAGAGCTCAGCTGTTGAATTTAATTTCCCCTTAACGGCAGAATCTGAAGCTAACGTCAGTGTTTCTGGTTTCCCTCTCAGACTGACTGAAGTCCTGAAGATGAGTGTTAATGTGGAGGAAGAGGAGGACGGACCAGAGCCTCCAGGATCCATCTGTCTGTCTCTGAAGAGTGACTGGTCCAAATCTCAACCTCTAAACTTCAGACCTGGACCTGGACCTTCAGAGTCACGGTAAGAGACAGTTTCTTTACTTTACTTTACTTTACTTTATTTGTTTATTTGGGTGGGACAGTGCACATCAATGTACATATTAAAAACATGTAAATGTGCCGGATTATAGCAGCAATGCTAATTTCCATCCGGAGTCCCAAAACATAAAAACAGTACAGTGACAGGAAAACACAGTATTATAAATGACATGACTGTACTGTACTGTAAACTGAGCTGAAGATGATTCAGGCATTAGACTCATGTGAAGGAAACAGAGAGAAACCAGGAACCAGATCCATCAGACTCTGAAGGTTCACAACCAGTTTAAAGTCCCCCCCCCCCCCCCCCCCTCCTGCAGTTAAACACTATAGAAAACAGAAAAACCTCCTCAGCTCTGAGATGATGAGTAGAGTAAATGTAATAGTAACTTAGTCCCTCTTCTTTCTCCTCTACATTGAACTAAAGACACAAACGTGTTAATCTGTGTTTGTCCTCATCAACGTCTTTATAATTTAATATAATTGTCAGAGTACAAAGTGTTTTTGTTTTCATGTATTATATCATTTAGTCTTGACAGGAGGAAGAGGAGTGGTGTCTCTGTGGACCAGCAGCTGTCCTGCTGTGGTCTCTGTCAGGACGTCCTGAAGGATCCAGTCTCCACCAGCTGTGGACACTGGTTCTGCAGACAGTGCTTCACCTCAGACTGGGACCAGTCTGGTTCTTCAGGACCCCCCTCCTGTCCCCAGTGTGGAAAAAGACCCAGAACCAGAGGTGAGCTGCAGACAGCCAATCAGAGCAGCTGTGGACAAAGTGAGACTGAACATCTGTCTGCTGATGTGGTCATTTGTGAAACCAGGACCTGTTGTTTTCTCCAGAGTCATTGTTCCATCACACAGCACAGACATTTAAGATGATGATTCAAACCTTCTCTTTGTTTGTAGTTTTTCTGTAGCTGATGAAAATAATCTGATCAGAGTGTCAGACTCTCTGTCTTCAGTCTGACTCTGTCTCTTGTCTCTCAGCAGATCGTGGTCTGCAGGAGGTTTTAGATCAACATAAGATCAGTCTGAGGAGCAGATGTGAACGAGTGACTGAAGGAACTGAGGGAACAGGAAGTGTAACAGGAAGTGGAACCCTCCTCAACAGGATCTACACTGAGCTCTACATCACAGAGGGACAGAGTGAAGAGGTTAATACCCAACATGAGGTGAGACAGCTGGAGACAACGTCCAAGAAGAAGACCCTCCATGACACTACAATCAAGTGCAACGACATCTTTAAAGACTTACCTGTCCAGCAGAGAGAGGACGTCTCTACGGTCTCACCTGTCCAACAGAGAGAGGACGTCTCTACGGTCTCACCTGTCCACCAGAGAGAGGACGTCTCTATGGTCTCACCTGTCCAACAGAGAGAGGACGTCTCTACGGTCTCACCTGTCCAACAGAGAGAGGACGTCTCTACGGTCTCACCTGTCCAACAGCGAGAGGACGTCTCTACGGTCTCACCTGTCCAACAGAGAGAGGACGTCTCTACGGTCTCACCTGTCCAACAGAGACCCATCAGAGTGGTTCTGACCAATGGCGTCGCTGGTGTTGGAAAAACCTTCTCGGTGCAGAAGTTCACTCTGGACTGGGCCGAGGGCTTGGAGAACCAAGATGTCAGTCTGCTGGTTCCTCTTTCATTCAGGGAGCTGAACCTGATCAGAGATCAGCGGTTGAGTCTTCTCAGGCTGCTCCATGTTTTCCATCCAACATTACAGAAGGTCACAGCAGAGCAGCTGGCTGTCTGTAAACTTCTCTTCATCTTTGACGGCCTGGATGAAAGCCGACTGTCACTGGACTTCAACAACAGAGAGGTTGTGTCTGATGTCACACAGACGTCATCGGTCAACGTGCTGCTGACAAACCTCATCCAGGGGAATCTGCTTCCCTCGGCTCTGGTCTGGATCACCTCCAGACCTGCAGCAGCCAATCAGATCCCTCCTACATGTGTCGACAGGGTAACAGAGGTCCGAGGCTTCACTGACGCCCAGATGGAGGTGTACTTCAGGAGGAGGTCCAGTGATGAAGATCTGTCCAGAAGAATCATCTCACACATCCAGACGTCCAGGACCCTCCACATCATGTGTCAAGTCCCAGTCTTCTGCTGGATCAGTGCTACAGTTCTGGAGCACATGTTGACCACAGACCAGAGAGGAGAGCTGCCCAGGACCACGACGGACCTGTTCTCACACTTCCTGCTGGTCCAGACAAAGAGGAAGAAGAACAAGTACGGTGAAGGACATGAGACGAGTCCACAGGAGCTGACGGAGGCCGACAGGGAAGTTCTTCTGAAGCTGGGGAGGCTGGCGTTTGAACAGCTGGAGGAAGGAAACATCATGTTCTACCAAGAAGACCTGGAGCAGTGTGGTCTGGATGTCACAGAGGCCTTGGTGAACTCAGGACTCTGTACTGAGATCTTCAAAAGAGAGAGTGTGATCTTCCAGAAAACAGTCTACTGCTTTGTTCATCTGAGTGTTCAGGAGTTTCTGGCTGCAGTCTACATGTTCCACTGTTTCACCAACAGGAACACACAGGTCCTAGAGAAGTTCATGGGAGAACAAGTCGAGGAACATGATAACAGGGATTTGTCTTCAGGAGGAGGAGGAGAAGAAGAAGAAGAAGAAGAAGAAGAAGAAGAAGAAGAAGAAGAAGAAGAAGAAGAAGAAGAAGAAGAAGAAGAAGAAGAAGAGCAATTTTCTAATAATGATGGATACTCAACTCCATCGATCAATGACAGTGATCCATGGATCAATGACAGTAATCCATGGATCAATAACAGTCATCCACAGATCAATAACAGTCATCCACAGATCAATAACAGTCCTCCACCCCTGGTTAACTTCCTGCAGAGAGCCATGGAGAAATCCCTCAGCAGTAGAAACGGTCACCTGGACCTGTTTGTTCGCTTCCTTCATGGCCTCTCTCTGGAGTCCAACCAGAGGCTGTTAGGAGGTCTGCTGGGTCAGACAGACAACAATCCAGGAACCATCCAGAGAACAATCAACAACCTGAAGGAGATGAACAGTGATGTAATCTCTCCTGACAGAAGCATCAACATCTTCCACTGTCTGACGGAGATGAAGGACCAGTCAGTTCATCAGGAGATCCAACAGTTCCTGAAGTCAGAGGACAGATCAGAGAAGAAACTCTCTGAGATCCAGTGTTCAGCTCTGGGCTACATGCTGCAGATGTCAGAGCAGGTTCTGGACGAGTTGAACCTGAACAAGTACAACACATCATATCAGGGAGGATGGAGACTGATCCCAGCTGTGAGGAACTGCAGGAAGGCTGAGTGAGTCCTGACATGATCAATAACACACACACACACACACACACACACACACACACACACACACACACACACACACACACACACACACACACACACACACACACACACACACACACACACACTGTTAAAGGATTCTCATAAGTCTCAGTCATCTGAGAATGGGGTTTTCCAGCCCAGCCCTGATGAGGATTATTGTTTCATGTCCAACACAAAGAGAGAAGATGAACTGAACCAGAGTGTGAAGAGCACATGTTGATCACATGATGACATGTTGTTGTGTGTTTAGTACCAATTGTCTGATTTTACTCTCACACATTTTGTTTCTTCTCTAATCACAGACTTGGTGGTTGTGAACTCTCAGAGATTCACTGTGAAGTCGTTGCCTCAGCTCTGAAGTCCAGCCCCTCCCACCTGAGACACCTGGACCTGAGTGACAACAACCTGAATGATTCATCAGTGAAGCTTCTGTGTGCTGGACTGGAGAGTCCAAACTGTAGACTGGAGACTCTGAGGTGAGTTCACTGACTGGAGCTGTTGTAGTTGTTTGAAGCTTCAGCTTCTCATTGGTTCATACATGTCAGGATTTGTGTGTGAGGATTTTTCTCAAGAAGCTGAAGAGAGAAAACAGTTGAGATGAGTCCAGAGAGAAGAAGGTGAGAGCAGTCGTAGTGTTTGTGATTCAGAGCAGCAGAGAACGAGCTCAGCTTCTACGACTGTTGTTTTCAACTCAGACACTTGTTGTTGAACCAACGTGCAGCACTGATCTGAGAGCAGATGTTGAGTTGTGGTCAGAAACACAGCAGCTGGTGGATGTTGTGGAGCTGACAGAACCATGGGAGGAAGCATGAGAGGAAGCAGCTGAGATGTAGCATCCCCGGCTAAATGATGGTTGGACTCTCAAACTGATGGTTCACAATGTTTTATTCCTTGGACCGTATTCAATGTAAACACACCGTAAGAGCTATGAAAAGAAGAAAACAAAATACAGTTACCTTTACTCTTACTTGAAATTACCTTTAACTGCCTTTATCACAATCATGTAAGTTGACCTTCTTTTTATCTAATAAACTTATTGTAGACTCACAGGTTTTACTCCATGAATTTAAATATATATTTTAACTGCTACGATTGATGTTACAGTCATGAGGGAAAATTCACATTTTAACTGAAAGACAACCTCACATAGAGTGCAATATAAAACAGTATTTAACATGAAATTAGCATTTTTAACCGTTCGTTTTTAACCCAATAAACAGTTTTTAACCTTAGCAGACCTTATATAAAACAGACAAAATACGTTCTGTTGCATTACTAAAACAACCAACAAGTTAGCTTACAGCTTCATCTCACTTCAATACAGACCGACATGGCAGCTTGGCCGATGCTAATAGTAGCTACCGCTAACCACAATACGCTTTATGCATGAAAATATCCACGGCAACCAAACTCGAGCCGGACATAAATATAGCATGAAATGGTAACAAAACAAACCTTGTGCCCCTTATTAGCCAGGTGCTAGGGCGTTTCATGTGGGTTAGGCACACTTTGCTTGCTTTTAGCATTGAAGACACTCCTTTAGCCTTGCAGACATACTTTTCCTTCTGCCGGTAAACTCCGAAGCACCGGATGTGTACGAGGTCTCGGCGAGACGCCTTCAAAATAAGAGCACTGAATATCCGTCTGCTTGATGTATAAAAAATAAAAGCCTGGCTTTATAGAATGTTACTAAGTAAATATAAAAACACATTTATAAAAATACTATGCTCATATTAAAGGTCATTTACACTCCCACCAAATCATTACTGGTTTTTCATCCCCTTATTAGATGTAAAGCATGAATGATTTCTAAACCATGTGACCTTTAACCTTTAGTGCTTGAGTCAAAATTGTCCATAAACTCTTCATACTGTAAAGGATAGGTTGTGAAGTGAAGGGGGTGATTAAACAGTCTCTAGGAGCAGGATCAGCTTCTGCACTGGACGTTCAACGATGGATGGCTTGCCAGAACGCTGTCCCTCCTTTCCCATCTTCTGGTCTCCAACACGAATCTTCACTCTCCTCACTAGTCCATCTTTATCAGTCACTGTCTCTACAACTTTAGCCAATTTCCACTCGTTGCGAGGTTGATCTTCTGTCTTTTCCATCACAATGTCACCGACTTTGAGGTTTCTCCTTGGAGTATGCCAGCGTTGTCTGGTGGCGATGTTGTACACATACTCTCTTCTCCACCGGCCCCAGAACTGCTCTGCAAGGTACTGAACACGGCGCCACCTCTTACGAGCATACATATCCTCTCTGATGAATCTGCCAGGAGGTGGTAAGGCTGCAGTGGGTTTCATGGTGAGTAGGTGATTGGGCGTTAGCGGCTCTGGACTATCTGGATCATTTAAGTTGCCAACAGTGAGTGGACGACTGTTCACAATAGCTGCTGCCTCATAAAAGAATGTCCGTAGAGAGGCATCGTCCAGCCTGCCTGATGAGGGTGAAAGAGTTAAACGAAGAACATTCCTCACCGTTCGGATCTGTCTCTCCCATACGCCTCCAGCATGGCTTGCATGCGGAGCGTTCATGCTGAAGTCACACTGTTTCTCAGCCAAAAACGTAGTCAGACGATCAGCATCCAATTGCTTGAGAGCTTCATTCAGTTCATTTTTAGCTCCAACGAAGTTCGTTCCTTGGTCACATTTTATGTCACGTACTGCTCCTCTTATTGCAATGAAACAACGAAGTCCATTTATGAAAGCATCTGTCGACATGTCGTCTAACATTTCAATGTGGATAGCTCGACAGCAAAGGCAGGTGAAAAGCAGTCCGTATCTCTTTTGTACCTTGCGTCCTTGTTTGGTGAAAAACGGACCGAAACAGTCCATTCCACAATAGGTGAAAGGTGGTGATGGATCCACACGCTCAGACGGCAAATCTGCCATTCGCTGCTCCTCTGTGAATCTTCTGAGTTTTCGACATGTAACACATTGATGCAGATGCGTTGCCACAGCTCTGTTGATTCCTGGAATCCAGAATCCATTTGATCTGATCTCATTAATAGTCAAGCCTTTTCCTTGATGTTGGACTTTCTCGTGACAGTGAGCAATTATTGCCTTGGTGATGGGATGACTCTTTGGTATGATCACTGGATGCTTCAGTGAGGTAGGGAGTGATGCATTTTTCAGTCTTCCTCCCACCTTGAGGAGTCCATCCTGATCAAGAAAAGCATCCATCTGAAACAGTTTACTCTGAGAGGGAAGTTGAGTTACCTTACTGAGCAACTTTAACTCTTCTGGATACACTTGCCTCTGTAAGTCTCTTATGATGATTTCATCCATAAACTTCACATAATGTTCTTTGTACTTGTCATCCTTCGCCAGCTTTCTTTTAAGGTGACTGAGCCGTACCATCGCCAGTTGTTTGTTGTCAGGGAGATAGGGTCTCTCTTTAAAGGGGAGTGGCATCTCGTAATGTCCATGAATGTTCCTCTTGATCCCTTCCTTTAACACATCCAGGAAGCGGATGTCATCCTGAGACACAGTCTTTCCGTCCTTATTGGCATCTTTAAAGTCAGACTCGAGAACCCTGAGTGCCTCAGCTGGGGTCACTGGAGGAAGCTCTCTGACTGAAACTCTGTGACACATGTTGGTGATGCTTGGTGAGTTGTGGTGAGGTGAACAGCCTACGATACTCCACCCCAAATCCGTCTGAACTGCATATGGTTCGCTATCTCCTCCAAGGATTACCTGCCGTGGTGCCAGTGCCCTTGAGCAATTGTAGCCGATCAGCAGACCGACTTCACATTCCAGCTGTGGTGGGATTTCATCTGCTATTTTGATGAGATGATTCCAGTTCCGTGCCGTGTCACAGGTAGGAATGTGTGTTCGATTCACTGGTATACAGTCCTTGGTGTAAGCAGGGGGAAGATCAACGTGGATAGCAGAGCTGTAACCTCTCACTCTCAAACCTGACACTCTTTGACTATGCATTAATGCATCCTTTCCTGTCATGGTCGTTAGTTTCAGTCTTACAGGATGAGTTTCAGTCTGTAAACTATTGCTGACTTCTTGGTCAATGAAGACTGTATCACTTTGGGTATCAAGCAGCGCATAAACAAGTCTTTCCATACCTGGATTGCTGACAGAAGAAACCCACACTGGCACTATCATTGAAGTGTTGGTAGCTGGCTCCTTAGTTGTCACACTGAGAGCCAATGTGGTTGCCGTTTCCTCTGTGGTACTTTGATTTGAGACCGACGTGGGCTTGGCCTTGGTGTAGGTGTCATCGTGGAGAAGCGTAGGATGTCTTGCTTTACATTTGTCGCATGAATGTCTATTGCGGCAGTCCTTGGCGTTATGGCCCGTCCTCAAGCAGCCATAGCAAAGCTTCTTTTCTTTCACATATTTCCGTCGTTCCTCCAGAGCTTTCCCTTTAAACTCAGGACAGCGATGAAGTTGATGTTTACTGTAGCATCCCCAGCTAAATGATGGTCGGACTCTCAAACTGATGGTTCACAATGGTTTATTCCTTGGACCGTATTCAATGCAAACACACCGTAAACACACCGTAAGAGCTTGTGCCCCTTATTAGCCAGGTGCTAGGGCGTTTCATGTGGGTTAGACACACTTTGCTTGCTTTTAGCATTGAAGACACTCTTTTAGCCTTGCAGACACACTTTTCCTTCTGCCGGTAAACTCCGAAGCACCGGATGTGTACGAGGTCTCAGCGAGACGCTTTCAAAATAAAAGCCCTGAATATCCGTCTGCTTAAAGGGACACCGAGGAGTTTTGGAAAAGCGAAGCGTTTTCACACTACATTTATGAGCCTCCGCGCGCACCGTGAAATTCTTTTGACCGGCGCAAGACGGACTCATGTTTTCATTCATCAAGAATTAAAGTCAGAGGTTCAAAGAGGTTCACATACCGTCGTAATTCCGACCATAAACGGCGATTCAGCTGCGTTATTCTCATGACTCGTTGCGAAACCGAAAGTAAAAAACGCTGGTCGGCTCGACCAGCATCTCCGCCACCACTAATAATAACAAAATAACGATAGAGACAGAACGATATATTTATCGAAAATGGGCCCATTAACAAGTGTGGGTAGCGGAGATTCATCCACATTAACGTGAGACTTTTTTATAACCGAATAGAAACTCCTCGTTGTCCCTTTAATATATAAAAAATAAAAGCCTGGCTTTAAAGAATGTTACTAAGTAAACATAAAAACACATTTATGAAAATACTATGCTCATATTAAAGGTCATTTACACTCCCACCAAATCATTACTGGTTTTTCATCCCCTTATTAGATGTAAAGCATGAATGATTTCTAAACCATGTGACCTTTAACCTTTAGTGCTTGAGTCAAAAATGTCCATAAACTCTTCATACTGTAAAGGATAGGTTGTGAAGTGAAGGGGGTGATTAAACAGTCTCTAGGAGCAGGATCAGCTTCTGCACTGGACGTTCAACGATGGATGGCTTGCCAGAACGCTGTCCCTCCTTTCCCATCTTCTGATCTCCTACACGAATCTTCACTCTCCTCACTAGTCCATCTTTATCAGTCACTGTCTCTACAACTTTAGCCAATTTCCACTCGTTGCGAGGCTGATCTTCTGTCCTTTCCATCACAATGTCACCGACTTTGAGGTTTCTCCTTGGAGTATGCCAGCGTTGTCTGGTGGCGATGTTGTACACATACTCTCTTCTCCACCGGCCCCAGAACTGCTCTGCAAGGTACTGAACACGGCGCCACCTCTTACGAGCATACATATCCTCTCTGATGAATCTGCCAGGAGGTGGTAAGGCTGCAGTGGGTTTCATGGTGAGTAGGTGATTGGGCGTTAGCGGCTCTGGACTATCTGGATCATTTAAGTTGTCAACAGTGAGTGGACGACTGTTCACAATAGCTGCTGCCTCATAAAAGAATGTCCGTAGAGAGGCATCGTCCAGCCTGCCTGATGAGGGTGAAAGAGTTAAACGAAGAACATTCCTCACCGTTCGGATCTGTCTCTCCCATACGCCTCCAGCATGGCTTGCATGCGGAGCGTTCATGCTGAAGTCACACTGTTTCTCAGCCAAAAACGTAGTCAAACGATCAGCATCCAATTGCTTGAGAGCTTCATTCAGTTCATTTTTAGCTCCAACGAAGTTCGTTCCTTGGTCACATTTTATGTCACGTACTGCTCCTCTTATTGCAATGAAACAACGAAGTCCATTTATGAAAGCATCTGTCGACATGTCGTCTAACATTTCAATGTGGATAGCTCGACAGCAAAGGCAGGTGAAAAGCAGTCCGTATCTCTTTTGTACCTTGCGTCCTTGTTTGGTGAAAAACGGACCGAAACAGTCCATTCCACAATAGGTGAAAGGTGGTGATGGATCCACACGCTCAGACGGCAAATCTGCCATTCGCTGCTCCTCTGTGAATCTTCTGAGTTTTCGACATGTAACACATTGATGCAGATGCGTTGCCACAGCTCTGTTGATTCCTGGAATCCAGAATCCATTTGATCTGATCTCATTAATAGTCAAGCCTTTTCCTTGATGTTGGACTTTCTCGTGACAGTGAGCAATTATTGCCTTGGTGATGGGATGACTCTTTGGTATGATCACTGGATGCTTCAGTGAGGTAGGGAGTGATGCATTTTTCAGTCTTCCTCCCACCTTGAGGAGTCCATCCTGATCAAGAAAAGCATCCATCTGAAACAGTTTACTCTGAGAGGGAAGTTGAGTTACCTTACTGAGCAACTTTAACTCTTCTGGATATGCGTGTCTCTGTAAGTCTCTTATGATGATGCAGCGTGCGTCTTCTCGTTCTTGGACGGTGCTGTGGTCTGTTGACTTATCATGTCTGACACGACGAATGAGACGAGCGACAGCCTGAGTTGCTTTTGACCACGAAGAAAACTTTGACAGGCGGTCTGAGAGACTCAGCTGTTCCCGTGTCTGTGTGTTTAGAGTCTGAATCCTCTTGACTTCAGGATCTCCAATCTGTATTTCTGCGCTAACATCTGTAGCTAGAGGTATCTCTTTCTCCCATAGAAACTGAGGTCCTTTGAACCAGCTTGATGTGAGAATCTCACTTACGCTTGATCCCCTAGATGCGATGTCTGCGGGGTTATCAGGTTTTTTCGAGCGATACACTCCGTGGTGAGGAATGTACCACTTCTCTCCTTCCTTCCCTTGATCCTGAACTTCCTCTGCCTCACCCTTTTCAATGATTTCATTCATAAACTTCACATAATGTTCTTTGTACTTGTCATCCTTCGCCAGCTTTCTTTTAAGGTGACTGAGCCGTACCATCGCCAGTTGTTTGTTGTCAGGGAGATAGGGTCTCTCTTTAAAGGGGAGTGGCATCTCGTAATGTCCATGAATGTTCCTCTTGATCCCTTCCTTTAACACATCCAGGAAGCGGATGTCATCCTGAGACACAGTCTTTCCGTCCTTATTAGCATCTTTAAAGTCAGACTCGAGAACCCTGAGTGCCTCAGCTGGAGTCACTGGAGGAAGATCTCTGACTGAAACACGGACACATGTTGGTGATGCTTGGTGAGTTGTGGTGAGGTGAACAGCCTACGATACTCCACCCCAAATCCGTCTGAACTGCATATGGTTCGCTATCTCCTCCAAGGATTACCTGCCGTGGTGCCAGTGCCCTTGAGCAATTGTAGCCGATCAGCAAACCGACTTCACATTCCAGCTGTGGTGGGATTTCATCTGCTATTTTGATGAGATGATTCCAGTTCCGTGCCGTGTCACAGGTAGGAATGTGTGTTCGATTCACTGGTATACAGTCCTTGGTGTAAGCAGGGGGGAGATCAATGTGGATAGCAGAGCAGTAACCTCTCACTCTCAAACCTGACACTCTTTGACTATGCATTAATGCATCCTTTCCTGTCATGGTCGTTAGTTTCAGTCTTACAGGATGAGTTTCAGTCTGTAAACTATTGCTGACTTCTTGGTCAATGAAGACTGTATCGCTTTGGGTATCAAGCAGCGCATAAACAAGTCTTTCCGTACCTGGATTGCTGACAGAAGAAACCCACACTGGCACTATCATTGAAGTGTTGGTAGATGGCTCCTTAGTTGCCACACTGAGAGCCAATGTGGTTGCTGTTTCCTCTGTGTTACTTTGATTTGAGACTGACGTGGGCTTGGCCTTGGTGTAGGTGTCATCATGGAGAAGCGTAGGATGTCTTGCTTTACATTTGTCGCATGAATGTCTATTGCGGCAGTCCTTGGCGTTATGGCCCGTCCTCAAGCAGCCATAGCAAAGCTTCTTTTCTTTCACATATTTCCGTCGTTCCTCCAGAGCTTTCCCTTTAACCCTTTAACACCTATAATATTAACCATTCCGCCTGGACTTATTTTGTTTTTTTAGCTGTAAAAGTGTCATACTGTCTGCTATGAGTATGTGCTTTTGTCCCTTTTTTCAGGACAACTTATTCTTTCAACATCTGGCAGTTGTTTTTCTCTACTTTATGATATAAGTGGTGTAACAGGGTGTAATAACAGGAAAAACACAAAAAACGGAATTGAATTTTTGTGGTTTTTACTCAATAAGGCACTGAGAATATACATGAACAAAATAATTTGAATGTACAAAATGAAATATAAAATATAATACACAAAAAAAAACAATTGTGTCAACTTTGACCCAGTAGTTTTTTGTTTTAGGTCTCAGTTTTCCTAAGTGGGTCCAGGCGTTTTTGGCCCTGGTGGTACTGCAAACAGCAGTGCCTGTCCAGCTGTAAGCAGAGACCCACTGCTGACATTTCCATTGAGTGTTTTTGTTTTTGTTTTGTTTTGTTTTGTTTTTTTGTAGACAGTGTACTGCTTTCTCCATCTCTCCAGTACAAGTAGGGACAGGGAAACAGCTGGCAAAGACTTGTAGTGTTGTTGATGGCCGTTCTTCAGAAGACATCCTAAAAGTAAAAGAAAATCAGATCAGAAATCATCTCAAAGAACATTTTTGATATCAGCAATAGAATACAAAAACTACACATGGCAGCAGTGTCTAGAATCACAATAAAAGTAAGACACCTTATGTAAAATAAATAAAACAATAAGATGCTATTCCACATTACATTGTTTGAAACTAGCAGGATAATATTGAAACAGCCACTAAGAAGAATATTGAAATCAAGTGTTTAGTTTTAGTGAAGCAGCAGATACAGGTACACACAAGCAGATACAGGTACACACAAAAACAAAGAAAGAAACAGAAATTCAAACAGCAACAGTAAACAAACATGATCAATCTTTACTACTCACCCAGAATCAGATGAATTTCCTCTATCCCTGGGTGTTGTTTTCTTCCTGGACGACCTCCTCAAAATGTCCGGAGTGGAGAAAAAAAAAAAAAAAAAAAAACACGGCAAAAAACACGGCGAAAAAAACGACCAAACACGGTAAAAACACGGCGAAAAAAGGCAAACCCACGGGTAAATAACACAACAAAGAACACACGGATACAACACAGGTTGAAAAACACGCTAAAATATACTAAAAGTCCGATAAAATCTCACTTGTCAACACAGCTCCGTCACATTCTCTCCCCCTCTCCTTCCTCATTCAAAGCCCGGCTTTCCCGGGGCTGCTGTGACGCTGTGTCTGGGATTACCGTAATGACCAGTATATCACTGAAAAGCGCAAGATGTCTGCTTTCAGAAACCGTGTTCCTTTTTTCGATTGCGCGAACGGTCTAAGATTTACGGTAATTTTAAAAATGGCGTAGAATCCTGTCGGCGCCGACAGCTTCGGTTTTAAAGGGTTAAACTCAGGACAGCGATGAGGTTGATGTTTACTGTCTTGACAAAACACACATGGTGGCTTTAAACCTGTTCTTAACTGTCCTTGTGTTTCATTCTCTGTAACTGTCTGTGTGTGATAAACACTGGATTTACATTTCTTTTCTTTCAGATGACGTGATGAGTTAGCCTCTGATGAGTGGAGAGCGTGGAATGAAGTAATAGGATTACATGCAATTTCTGCCTCCGTTACAATGAAGAAGACAAACTCCTGGAAGCTGGGAAACTCCTGGTCAACTCTCATGACTTGAGTGACCTTGCGGTTCCACTGTGATGCTGCCCAATCAGGTAGCTTTTGGACCAATTTCTGGTTTTCTTCACAATCGTTCAAAATGTCCAGACCTTTGACATAAGGCATGGCTTCCAGACATGAGTGTAAGAAATCAGCGAATGCTCTAAGTCCCTCAGCATCTCTTGGATGGACCTTTGGCCAGTTTGTTAGTTTTTCCCTGAATGCTTTTTGTATAACAAACGGCTGACCATACCTGTGGTTGAGACGGTTCCATCCATCTTTGTAGGCTTCATCATCATTTCTATAAAATATGCCATCAAGTGTCTTTCGAGCTGGACCTCCTACATATTTTTTCAAATAATGTAATTTGTCAGCTGAAGCAATGTTCTTTTTGTCTATGAGGGATGTGAAGGAAGCCTTCCACTCAATGAACTGGATAGGGTCACCAGTAAATACAGACGGTTCTGGCATTGGGAGCCTGTTCAGAGCTATGCTATCTTGGACTGCCTGAGCCAGATAACTTACATCTGTCCTTGCAGGTGATGCTGTCACTGTGATATCAGTGGGCTGCTGGATGAGAGCTGAAGGAGGACACACAAACTGATGTTCTCTCGTTCTCATCTGATCTACAGAATGAACACTTGCTTCCTGCATTACTTCCTGATCATAAGTTGTGAACCTAGCTCGTGCAGCTTTAATGTCCTTCTCTGCCTTTAATCTTTCCAACTCACGTTCTAAGACTTGCATCTTTTCTTTTTGTTTCTCCTCCTTCAATAACACTTCATACTCTGCTTCCTTTGCTGCTAATTCTGCTGCAGCGTCTGCTCTTTTTGCTGCTATGACAGAGTGTTGACTGGAACCTTTACTTGAGTGTTGACTTGGAGGTGAAGCTGTGGATCCGTAGATGGAGCGAGCGTAGTCTCTGTTAAGAAGCTCATGAAGACGTTGCCTTACAGCTTCACTATCAAATTCTCCATCTATGCCTGATATCCTTTCAAGAGCAATTTTAACAATGTCCCTTGTAACTGCCTCACAGGCATCAATACGACGTCTTGTCTCATTAGATGGAGTGAGGTGAGCTCTGATGTCTATGTACAGGTTTATAACACAGTTTTTTCCTTCTTCTAGTGTGTCTATAAGAGTTGCAATGTCACTTTCAGGAATGTTTAACTTTAACTGTTCTCTAGCCTTACGTGCCTGGATCTTCCATTGTTCATAAATGTGAGTCAACCTTTTCTCCTTTTTGTGGGCCTCCTCCTCATGAAATGCAAGCATCTTTTCCGTGGGATTCCGTAGGCGACCAGAGCGACGGAGATCCTCCTCTTCAGTATCCTTATCCTTCATCTGTTCGGAGTCTCTGTCGTCTGGAGGCGTCTTTACTGATGCTTCCATGTTGTGAGCAGGTACCACAATCCTTGACCATCACATCAGGTCCCTCTACAGTTGTCCTTGGTCAGCGGCGTGATGTGACGGATGAGGTGAAGCTCTTACTGTAGCATCCCCGGCTAAATGATGGTTGGACTCTCAAACTGATGGTTCACAATGTTTTATTCCTTGGACCGTATTCAATGTAAACACACCGTAAGAGCTATGAAAAGAAGAAAACAAAATACAGTTACCTTTACTCTTACTTGAAATTACCTTTAACTGCCTTTATCACAATCATGTAAGTTGACCTTCTTTTTATCTAATAAACTTATTGTAGACTCACAGGTTTTACTCCATGAATTTAAATATATATTTTAACTGCTACGATTGATGTTACAGTCATGAGGGAAAATTCACATTTTAACTGAAAGACAACCTCACATAGAGTGCAATATAAAACAGTATTTAACATGAAATTAGCATTTTTAACCGTTCGTTTTTAACCCAATAAACAGTTTTTAACCTTAGCAGACCTTATATAAAACAGACAAAATACGTTCTGTTGCATTACTAAAACAACCAACAAGTTAGCTTACAGCTTCATCTCACTTCAATACAGACCGACATGGCAGCTTGGCCGATGCTAATAGTAGCTACCGCTAACCACAATACGCTTTATGCATGAAAATATCCACGGCAACCAAACTCGAGCCGGACATAAATATAGCATGAAATGGTAACAAAACAAACCTTGTGCCCCTTATTAGCCAGGTGCTAGGGCGTTTCATGTGGGTTAGGCACACTTTGCTTGCTTTTAGCATTGAAGACACTCCTTTAGCCTTGCAGACATACTTTTCCTTCTGCCGGTAAACTCCGAAGCACCGGATGTGTACGAGGTCTCGGCGAGACGCCTTCAAAATAAGAGCACTGAATATCCGTCTGCTTGATGTATAAAAAATAAAAGCCTGGCTTTATAGAATGTTACTAAGTAAATATAAAAACACATTTATAAAAATACTATGCTCATATTAAAGGTCATTTACATGAGATCCACAGAGCTGGCAGCAGAGGCAGAGGAGGCTGGAAAGCTGCGCTCCAGTGGAGGCTGGCTGTAGGGAGCTGTTGGCAGCTAAAGTCTGCTCCCTGGTAGCTCAACTGGCTGGGAGAGGCTGGAGTGTGAAGCAGGAAGTGAAGAGCACGGCACACACTGCAGCCACTTCCTGTCAATGACTGTGAATGCTGAGAATCAAGGTGAGACAGGTGAGAGCAGAGCTGCTAGTGTTGGTCTTGTTGCTGCTGACATGAAGCAGCTGCAGAGGCTCAGCTGGTTTGTTTGGAGGCTCACCAAGATGGGCTGAAGGTTGTTGCTTCATGTGGCGGCTCAGGCTCAGAGTGTTGACTCGGTGCTTGGCTGAGGGCAGGAGTCAGAAGCAGCTCAAAGTGACAGCTGAGCTTCTTGAACGTGGGCTTGTGTGAGCTGCTGAACACAGTCAGTGTGTTAGCAGAGCAGAGCAGCAGCACAGAAGTTGAGTGATGAGCTGCTGTGGACGGGCTCGCCACAAACAACCTGCTTCACACACTTTCAAAACACCCACGGAGAAAAGCTGACCACGTCGTTCTGAAGATTGTCACAACTTGATGTTGCTGTCAAACAGCCCTGAACTCTGGAGCCGTGTTTGTCGGCCATTGAAGCGGCGTATCGCTACGCACACGCGCACTATGACGCACACTGTATCAGTGCAGATGAGCTGTTGGAGTGAGAAGGAGCTCAGTGACAGAGTCTCTGAGAAATGTGGCTGCACAACATGAGTTTGTCTGGATGGAGCCACAGGTGGAGCTGACAGGTGAAGAGGCGGAGTCACTGCATCTGTGTTGAAGCAGCAGCAGCTTCTCATGAATATTAATGAGCTGTTTTCTCTCTGTCACTGTTTAACCTGCTTCCTGTTGCTTCAGCTGTTGGACTTTTGTGGCAGTACGAGGGGTGGACCAAAAATAATAATTAAATTAATAAAGGGAATTTACTCAAATCTATAATTTCTATAACTTAAACCGACAACGCCACCTGGGGGGTTTCACCCCAGGACCTTTGTGAAATTTAAGTATAATCAGCAAAACAAAAAGGACACACAGGTACGTAACTCAAAATGGCAGGAGACGTGGTTCAATAAGTTATAACAATCGATTTTATTTTCACAACAGATATTCAAATATTGCAAGTTTAAAAGTATAAGGGGGGAATAGGGGAATAACTAGTTCCTGTAACGATGAGAAGACACAGCAGGGAGGGGTAGGAGGGGAAGGAAATCCTTCAAGTTAAAGAGCACCCCATTCACACGTGAAACAACTCTATAGACTGTAATGTGTAGAGAAAACAAACCAAAAGGTGTCACACAGCACGCAGAGGCAAACCATCACCCAGGGACACCACCTCCACTGCTGGCTCTCAGATGCTAGGAACAGGAAACAATAAGGGGACAATTAATAAGGGAGCCACCATAAACAATAAACACAATCAAATAAACAAATATTGTAACAGTTTCCAAGAAAAACAAAAAATAGAAAACAACTTATCTTAAAATACCAATTATCCAATAATTGGTTCTTACTGTAACCAAAACCAAATGGAATAAAGAAACCAAAAAGGAACCAAAGAAAATAACCACTGGCCAGAGATAAATGATTTCTTAATTAATCAATTGTGGAGTGGATACTAAACAAAAAAATAAAGAAAACAATCAACAGAAATTCTAAATCTGATGGTTCACCTGGGCCCCATCATAACCCCTTAATTCACACACTCGTATACACACTCACACTCATCAACCCGTTTCTCTCACCCACACACGCACGCACACACACACACACACACACACACAGAGAGAGACACTAAACAGCCACGAGTCCTCGTGGTGCGACCGCTCTGCCCGTAGCGGAGGACGGGGCAGAGGGAGCGTCTGCAGGCTGCAGGTGTCACAGTCTATGGCGAGCAGAGAACGCTCCGAGGCGCAACGTGGAGCAGCGGTGAACTCCGCCGACAACAATTAAAAAGTCAGTCAGTCTACAGTCTTCACTGAGTCGCGGCTCGACTCGAGGCCCGGCGAAGCAGCAGTGATCCCAGGCTACTTATCTTTAATGTGTCCAGGCAGTAGTAGATTATTTTGCAGGCGTCCTTCTGACCAACCAAGGAGGGAGAACGTACTGCTCCGTGGAGGATGGAGCGCCTCAGGTCCGCGGGTGGAGCGTCCGGAAGCTACAGGGAAAATCAACAGGTTGCCGATCAGCTGACGCCACTAATGACTCAAAACACAAGAGATGCTGCAAGTACGCACCTTAGTCCTCCAGTCACAGTTGCGTACTGGAACGAGGACAGTAACCGCGGCCACAACTACCCGCTAACAACACAAATAAAATAAATTAATACCATCCAACGAGAGCCAAAACACGAGCAGCAGCACTGCAGCCATGCACCTTACCTGTGTGAAAGCGGAAGGCTGCAACCAGGAAGTGGGTGGGGCTCAGTGCCAGGTAGCAAGAGGAACAGAGGGGGGGCTAGAGCCTCCCTATATGCCCTCACTCCCCTACCTCATAGGCCAACCAACTCACATCAGTTAAGGAGGCAGAAATGTGACTGCACATACCATTACACTTTGATTTTCTAAACTTGTTCTTTCTGAAGCTTCTTCAGCTCTGAACAGATGATGAGACACTGAACGCTGTCAACAAGGAGCTTTGTCCTAAACTCACTGCTTTTATTCTTTATTCAGATTGAACAGCTGCAGGTTGTCAGAGATCAGCTGTTCTTCTCTGGTCTCAGCTCTGAAGTCCAACCCCTCCCACCTGAGACACCTGGACCTGAGTGGAAACGACCTGCAGGATTCAGGAGTGAAGGATCTGAGTGGTTTTCTGGAGAGTCCAGACTGTAGACTGGAGACTCTGAGGTCAGTTCACTGACTGTTGTATCTGATCCACCTACAGTGGATTAAAGTGAATTTATAAAAAATATACTTTCTTCTGAAAACATTAAATTCTTGTATTGAATATTTTATGTGTTTCTATATTTAGATTTTCATGCATCTTGAGCAGGACATGTCCTAAAAACAAAAAACTCCTCTTCTAAATAATCTGTGACAAATGATGTAAAATGAGTCCAGAATGTTATTCGTTTATTGATTTAACCCTGATATGAGTTCATCAATAAAGTTATTGATAATAATAACAATAACAGAGAAGAATAAAAATACGAAGTTCGTGACATGAAATGGTACAAATATAAATCTGTCTAAAAGAATTAGAATCTCTAAATCAGAGAGTTGTAGTCAGTGTTTAGTCCAACAGGTATTGATCAGATATTGATTGTATATTGACAGACTGAGCTGAGGTCAGCAGCAGCTGATGAATCTGTGCTGACATGTGGATGATGTGTAGAAGGCCACATGATGAAGATCCACAAGGACAAAGCCCCTCTATTGATTATTGATCAGGACACATCTGATCAGTTATCAATGGATTAATCTTCTTCTTTTATTCTTTATTCAGATTGAGGGGCTGCAGTTTGTCAGAGATCAGCTGTTCTTCTCTGGTCTCAGCTCTTAAGTCCAACCCCTCCCACCTGAGACACCTGGACCTGGGTGGAAACGACCTGCAGGATTCAGGAGTGAAGGATCTGAGTGGTTTTCTGGAGAGTCCAGACTGTAGACTGGAGACTCTGAGGTCAGTTCACTGACTGTTACTGTTGTAGATCTTAGATCTTTGATCCACAACTGAACCTGATTGATCTTCACTCAGAACTTGAATCATTGACTTTGATTGAATTGATTAATGACATTTGAAATAGTGGTTGTTGAATATTTGCAGTTGTTGTTGTGTGAGAATGATTCTTCAGTTTCAGCTCATTTCACTCAGTGGTCATGAATAATGTCTGTTCACTTCAGTTCAACCTTCACACACACTCGTATTTCTCTCAGTCAGACGACTCATGTTTTCTAGAAACTCTGGAGAAAATGTCCAGTATCAGCTCATCAACTCACTTCATCTCTATCACAACAATGTGCACAAGATCCTCACAACTCATGTTTGGACAAAGACACTGAAATTCACCTGTTGAAGAAAAAACTCTTCTTTCTGATCATCAATTAATTTATCTTCTTCTTTTATTCTTTATTCAGATTGTGGGGCTGCAGGTTGTCAGGGATCAGCTGTTCTTCTCTGGTCTCAGCTCTGAAGTCCAACCCCTCCCACCTGAGACACCTGGACCTGAGTGGAAACGACCTGCAGGGTTCAGGAGTGAAGGATCTGAGTGGTTTTCTGGAGAGTCCAGACTGTAGACTGGAAACTCTGGAGTGAGTTCACTGACTGTTGTATCTGATCCACCTACAGTGGATTAAAGTGAACTTATAAAAATCTACTTTCTTCTGAAAACATTAAATTGAAATAGATTATTTTCTGTGTTTCTATATTTAGATTTTAATGCATCTTGAGCAGGACATGTCCTAAAAACAAAAAACTCTTCTTCTAAATAATCTGTGACAAATGATGTAAAATGAGTCCAGAAACACGGAGTTGTATTAATTCCTCATTTGAGTCCAGATTTATTTTCCTCTTTATTCAGATTTTTATCAAAAATCAAAGTTACACCACTTGGCCCTAGGTTTCGTCACGTCATTGACCCCTGTGCTGTTAGTTTATTGAATTAACCCTGATATGAGTTGATCAATAATGTTATTGATAATAATAATAACAGAGAAGAATAAAAATACAAAGTTAGTGACATGAAATGGTACAAATATAAATCTGTCTAAAAGAATCAGAATCTCTAAATCAGAGAGTTGTAGTCAGTGTTTAGTCCAACAGGTATTGATCAGATATTGATTGTATATTGACAGACTGAGCTGAGGTCAGCAGCAGCTGATGAATCTGTGCTGACATGTGGATGATGTGTGTAGAAGGTCACATGATGAAGATCCACAAGAACACAAGGACAAAGTCCCTCTATTGATTATTGATCAGGACTCTCCTGATTATTGATCAGCTATCAATAATTTTATCTTTTTCTTTTATTCTTTATTCAGATTGTGGAGCTGCAGTTTGTCAGAGTCCAGATGTTCTTCTCTGGTCTCAGCTCTGAAGTCCAACCCCTCCCACCTGAGACACCTGGACCTGAGCAGGAACGACCTGCAGGATTCAGGAGTGAAGGATCTGAGTGGTTTTCTGGAGAGTCCAGACTGTAGACTGGAGACTCTGAGGTCAGTTCACTGAATGTTTTATCTGATCCACCTACAGTGGATTAAAGTGAATTTATAAAAAAATCGACTTTCTTCTGAAAACATTGAATAGAAATAGATTATTTTCTGTGTTTCTATATTTAGATTTTAATGCATCTTGAGCAGGACATGTCCTAAAAACAAAAAACTCTTCTTCTAAATAATCTGTGACAAATGATGTAAAATTAGTCCAGAAACACAGAGTTGTATTAATTCCTCATTTGAGTCCAGATTTATTTTCCTCTTTATTCAGAGTTTTATGAAAAATCAAAGTTACACCACTTGACACTGGGTTTCATCACGTCATTGACCCCTGTCATGTTAGTTTATTGATTTAACCCTGATACCAGTTGATCAATAAAGTTATTAATAATGATAATAATAACAGAGAAGAAGAAAAATACAAAGTTCGTGACATGAAATGGTACAAATATAAATCTGTCTAAAAGAATCAGAATCTCTAAATCGGAGAGTTGTAGTCAGTGTTTAGGTATTGATCAGATATTGATTGTATATTGACAGACTGAGCTGAGGTCAGCATCAGCTGATGAATCTGTGCTGACATGTGGATGATGTGTGTAGAAGGCCACATGATGAAGATCCACAAGAACACAAGTACAAAGTCCCTCTATTGATTATTGATCAGGACTCGTCTGATTATTGATCAGTAATCAATGAATTTATCTTCTTCTTTTATTCTTTATTCAGATTGAGGAGCTGCAGTTTGTCAGAGATCAGCTGTTCTTCTCTGGTCTCAGCTCTGAAATCCAACCCCTCCCACCTGAGACACCTGGACCTGACTGGAAACAACCTGCAGGATTCAGGAGTGAAGGATCTGAGTGGTTTTCTGGAGAGTCCAGACTGTAGACTGGAGACTCTGGAGTGAGTTCACTGACTGTTACTGTTGTAGATCTTAAATCTTTGATCCACAATTGAATTGATTAATGACATTTGAAATAGTGGTTGTTGAATATTTGCAGTTGTTGTTGTGTGAGAATGATTCTTCAGTTTCAGCTCATTTCACTCAGTGGTCATGAATAATGTCTGTTCACTTCAGTTCAACCTTCACACACACTCGTATTTCTCTCAGTCAGACGACTCATGTTTTCTAGAAACTCTGGAGAAAATGTCCAGTATCAGCTCATCAACTCACTTCATCTCTATCACAACAATGTGCACAAGATCCTCACAACTCATGTTTGGACAAAGACACTGAAATTCACCTGTTGAAGAAAAAACTCTTCTTTCTGATCATCAATGAATTAATCTTCTTCTTTTATTCTTTATTCAGATTGGAGTACTGCAGGTTGTCAGAGATCAGCTGTTCTTCTCTGGTCTCAGCTCTGAAGTCCAACCCCTCCCACCTGAGAGAACTGAACCTGAGCTACAACTACCTGAAGTCTTCAAATGTGAAGGATCTGGATGATCTTGTGAAGAGTCCAGACTGTAGACTGGAGACTGTGAGGTCAGTAGTGTAGTGTATGGAGTATATTTTCATGTAGTTAGAAGCAGTAGTGATAAGTAACCGTTGTAATGTGTGTAGTGATATGTGCTGTAACGTTCTGTTTCTATGGTAACGTCTGGTCCGCAGTAAAGTCTGTGAAGTAAACCCGCAACAGTGTGTCCGCCGCCACTTCCTTTTTAATATATGTTGTTAAGACACAACAAAACTGGCGACGAGTCTGAACCAACACGCAACAAAGTTTCCGGCAACATCGGCTGAAGTGACAGAGACGGCGGCGCTCGGAAAAGAGGGAGCAGACGAAAGAAAAGAGTTACGTGAGTCTGAACCGGATCAACGGCGGAATACGGAGGTGGACAAAAGTAAACGGACACATCGTATCATGGCTTATGTCGGGAAAATAGAAGAATTCAGCAGTATAAATGAAGACTGGGATTCTTATATTGAGAGGATTGAACTGTACTTCGCAGCAAATGACGTGAGTGAGGAAAAGGAAGTTCCCACACTCCTGAGTTTAATGGGCGCTAAGACGTACAGCTTGCTCAGAAACCTGCTCGCTCCCGAGAAGCCGGCCGCACAGACGTTCGATAACATCGTTAAAACGTTAAAGAACCATCTGAGCCCAAAGCCTATTGTGATAGCAGAGAGATTTCGTTTTCACAACAGAAATCAGCCTAAAGATGAAAGCATCGCGGATTACATTGCTGAACTGCGCAGACTAACCCAGTTTTGTGAGTTTGGATCTGGACTTTCTGATGCTTTGCGTGACAGACTGGTTTGTGGCATGCACTGTCAGAGCACACAGAAGAGACTGTTGTCAGAGAAGGATCTCACACTGGAGAGAGCAGTGGCTATTGCAGTGTCAATGGAGACAGCAACCAAGGATGCTTTGGAGCTACAGAGAAAGGCAGTGGACAGCGGCATTCACAAAATGTCAATTAGAGATGCAAGGAACCAAGATCATCAGTGTTACAGATGTGGCAAAACATCACACAGTGCAAATGACTGCTGGTTTAAGGACAAAAACTGCCGAAAGTGTAACAGACCTGGACACATAGAGAGAGTGTGCAGACAGAAATTCAACAGCAAGGAAGCATAAAGAGAAAAAGGATACAAGGATAAAAAGAAATACAAAGGTAAACATGTACACAAAGTGACTGTAAATGAAGATGGATCAACATCTGAGTCTGAATGTAATGAACTGGCTTGTTTAAAGATAAACAATATGGCTGAAAATGAAGACAGAGAAGTTATCTGGGTCACACCACAGGTGTCTGGCGTCAACCTGAAGATGGAGCTAGACACAGGGTCAGCCTTATCAGTCATTTCAAATGCCGACTACAAGAGACTCTTCCCTGACCTACCACTGCTAAAGACCTCTGTACGACTGAAGACCTACACAGGTGAACAGGTGCGCCCCAACGGCAAACTTAAAGTGACAGTAACATACAAGGATAAAACACTGCAACTGATGATGTATGTGCTGGAAAATGGAGGGCCACCGCTGTTCGGACGTGGATGGTTAAGGAAGATTAAACTGGACTGGCATACCATTAAAGCTCTGCAGGTGGCACAGACAGAAAAAGACAGCCCACACAGTGCCTCAGAGAGACTGTCTCAGCTACTCGATACCCACAAGAAGGTGTTTGAAGCTGGCATAGGCACACTAAAGGGAGTAAAAGCAAGGATTGAGCTGGATGAAGGTGCATCTCCCAAATTCCACAAAGCTCGTCCAGTGCCATATGCGATACGTCCAAAGGTGGAGGCTGAACTTCAGAGCTTGGTTACATCTGGTATCCTGACAAAAGTCGAATGGAGTGACTGGGCGACACCCATTGTCCCAGTAATTAAGAAAGGAAAGTCTGAATCTGTTCGTTTATGTGGAGACTTCAAAGTGACCATCAATCCTGTGCTGCGTGCTGTGCAGTACCCACTACCACGTATTGATGACATCTTTGCAACACTGGCAGGAGGAGAAAAGTTTTCAAAGATTGACTTAGCAAAAGCCTACCTGCAAATGGAAGTTGAGGAGCCACACAGGAAATATCTCACCATCAACACTCATAAAGGACTGTTTCAGTACAACAGGCTCGTTTTTGGTGTTGCATCAGCTCCAGCAATCTGGCAGAGAGCAATGGATCAAGTTCTTCAAGATATCCCCAGCACACAGTGTTACCTTGATGACATCATAGTGACTGGTAAAACCGACAAAGAGCATCTAGAGAACCTCGGAAAGGTGCTCACCAGGCTGAGTGAGTATGGTCTGCATGCAAAGAGAAGCAAGTGCGAGTTTTTCAAAAGTGAAATCTCATATTGTGGACATGTTATTGACAGGCACGGCTTGCACAAATCAAAAGAGAAAATTGAAGCTGTGCTCCAGGCACCAAAGCCAGAAAATGTGTCACAGCTGAGGTCGTATTTAGGGCTTGTGAACTACTATCATAAGTTTCTTCCAGACCTAGCTACCACACTGCACCCACTCAACGCACTGCTACAGACTGGAGCAAAATGGGACTGGTCTAAGGAATGTGATCGAGCATTTAAAGAAACAAAAAGACTGATAACATCAGATGGACTGCTCACTCACTATGACCCATCACGCCCCATCAGACTGGCTTGTGATGCTAGCCCATATGGAATCGGCGGTGTACTGTCACACACCATGAAAGATGGAGCTGAACGTCCCATAGCATTCGATTCAAGATCACTGACAAGTGCAGAACGAAATTATGCACAGATTGACCGTGAAGCCCTCAGCCTTGTGTGGGGAATTAAAAAGTTTCACCATTACCTGTATGGACAAAGATTTACTCTGGTGACAGACCACCAACCCCTGCTGTCAATCTTTAACCCACGGAAGGGGATTCCAGTGATGTCAGCAGCCCGGTTGCAGCGATGGGCCCTGTTCCTGGGGGCTCACTCCTATGATATTGAATTCAAAGGGACTAAACAACACGGCAACGCAGACAGCTTATCACGCCTCCCACTGTCAACAACAGAGGAAGAAAAGACTTCTTCTCCAGACCCAGTGGAAGTGTTTCATACAACTGTGGTGGATCAGCTTCCTGTGACAAATGCAGAGATACAGAGACACACCAGGAATGACCCCACACTGTCAAAAGTGTATGAAATTACAATGAGAGGATGGCCTGCACATGGGAACCCCATGTTCCCTGAATTCTCAGCCAGGAGAGACCAACTCTCCGTCTGTCAAGGAACCCTGCTATGTGGCTCCCGTGTAGTAGTTCCTGCAAAACTGCGTGCCAGGGTGTTAGAGACTCTCCATGAAGGGCACCTTAGCACAGTGAAGATGAAAAGCTTAGCCCGGAGCTATGTTTGGTGGCCAGGCATCGACAAACAACTGGAGGACATCACCAAAAGTTGCTCAGGATGCCACAGAGTCCAAAACGCACCAGCACCAGCACCTCTCCATCCTTGGGAGTGGCCGTCAGCACCATGGCAAAGAGTGCATATTGATTTTGCTGGACCATTCATGAACTCTATGTTCCTCATAGCAGTCGACGCTCATTCAAAGTGGCCAGAAGTGATTCTGATGAAGTCAACCACATCAGAAAAGACTGTTAGTGTTCTCAGGACCATCTTCGCTAGAAATGGCCTACCTGAACAAATTGTGAGTGACAACGGACCACAATTCACTTCAGAGGAGTTCAACCTATTTATGAAGAAAAATGGCATCAAACATTTCAAGTCAGCTCCTCACCATCCAGCAACGAATGGCTTAGCTGAGAGGTTTGTCCAAACCTTTAAGAAGTCCATTAAAGCGATGGATAAAGATGACATTCCTCTTCAACACAAAGTAGACAACTTCCTCTTTGTCTACAGAAACTCAGTTCATGCAACAACAAACCAAACACCTGCAATGTTGTTCCACGGCAGAAATCTCAGGTCCCGCATCGATCTCCTGAAACCAAATCTGCGAGGAGAAGTGCAAAACAAACAGTTTAGCCAAATGTCAAATAAGGCTGTAAGAGACTTTGAGCTTGGACAGGAAGTTCTGGCACGTGACTACAAAGGAGAAAAGTGGACACCTGGAAAAATAGCAACAAGAACAGGACCACTCATGTACACCGTTGATGTTGGCAAGCAAACATGGAGACGTCATGTGGATCAGATTCTGGACGCACAGCCAAAGTGCGACATCTCTCCATCACCTGACACATCACCCACTGATCCTGACACTGCCACTGAAATGTCACCTGCAACACAGAATCTTGCCCCAGAGAACAGCTCTGAAACCCAGAAGATTACCCCACAGATCCAGAGGCGATACCCTGAAAGACACAGAGTTCTCCCCAAGAGACTGGTCTTGTAATCTTCATTTGTGTCACCCATGGACTGTTGTGAGCTTTATGGACTGTTTGGACTCACACCCACTCATGCTCACACACATCTACATACACACACAGACATACAGTAGCTTGAATATAGCCTATCTACATACTGTATATATTTACATTTAATATTTTAATCTAATGTTTTCGTTATGTTAAGTGTGAGAAGTATTTATCTAAAAGGGGAGGAAGTGTAGTGTATGGAGTATATTTTCATGTAGTTAGAAGCAGTAATGAGTAGTGATAAGTAACCGTTGTAATGTGTGAGACAACAGTCAGCCAATCAGAGCAGAGAGAGACAACAGTCAGCCAATCAGAGCAGAGAGAGACAACAGTCAGCCAATCAGAGCAGAGAGAGACAACAGTCGGCCAATCAGAGTAGAGAGAGACAACAGTCGGCCAATCAGAGTAGAGAGAGACAACAGTTGGCCAATCAGAGTAGAGAGAGACAACAGTCAGCAATCAGAGCAGAGAGAGACAACAGTCAGCCAATCAGAGCAGAGAGAGACGATCACTGATCCATCACCTCTGTCTTCTCTTCACAGATGGGAAACTCATTTCTTCTCTCAGCCCTTCACCTCCTGAACTGATCTGAGAGCAGCTCCACTGTCTCTCTCAGAGTCCAGTCCACCATCCTCCCTGTGTGTTCTGGACCTGACAGAGATCATCACTGTCTCTGGACTCATCTGATCCTCTACACACTCTCTGCTGCTCCTCCTCCTCCTCCTCCTCATATCTCTTCCTCCTCATCTCTCCTCCTCCTCTTCCTCCTCCTGTTTTCTTCTTCATTCATTCTGATTATTCAGCTCCATCTTGTGGTGTGGTGAAGAACTACAGCTCATTTCCACATTATTCAGTGTTTCTAAACATTTTTTTTTGTATTATGATAAATTATGTATATTTAAAATGTTATGTTGGTCACAACGGCTAGCTTGAGTAGCGCCAAATTCGTCCGAACAAAATAGTAAACAGCTGGTATTTAGACAAATTAACGACACACTGCTGATCTAAACGGCTACTTTCTCGCCTAAAAATGTTTGAAATGTCTAGGCGGGGGGGTGGGACGGGCACAACATCTGCACCAACTGACATTTTATGAAATTAAGCGTAGCGTTAGTTCTGGCAGGCCATGACGTCAAGCTCTAATCAGCACAGCGTAACTGTCTTCACCTGTGCAGATCAGCTGATGGCTCAGCTGACTCCCCGTGGCTGCTTGCTATTGGGGAATTGCATTCAGGGCGCGCTATTTAAACTGCTCTAGTCCGACGTCACCTCCCTTGCTGCTGCTTCTTCTGCCGGCTTTTTTGCAAGACGGGCTCCCGCATGAGGGAAGGATCGCCGCTCTTGTTCGTGCTCGCCCTGCTGCTCCCGATGTCGTCGCCCCCGTCCACGATGCGGACCCGTGGCAGCTGGCGCGGTGACGTGTCATGGGGCTTCAGCGAAGCTCTGGAACGGAGGACGCCGTCTGCGACGACGGGGGCTCTCTCCTGGCAGGCGGGGGCGACGTCACAGGTGTTCCAGCGCTGGGTTTCAACCTCCATAGCGATAATACAGAATCATATTTGGCATTGAATTATTCACTGACGCAGCTCCTTTTGCGGGTTTTGGGGGGTTCGTCTATTTCCTTTTAAATGGGCTACATTTATTTCCAACTTAAATAGCCTCCTGACATCTCTTGTTGCTAGAGGGTCAGGGATTTGCCGGCGTGGTCGTTTTGGGGGGTTTTCTTTGCTCCCTGTTTTCTTGTCTGTAACAACATCTATTGCACGTCTGTCCGTCCTGGGTGAGGGATCCCTCCTCTGTTGCTCACCCTGAGGTTTCTCCGATTTTTCCCTGTTAAAAGGGTTTTCCATGGAGTTTTTCCTCAGTCGATGTGAGGGTCTAAGGACAGAGGATGTTGTTACGATGCTATGTAAAGCCTTTGAGATAAACTGTTTGTAAAAACGGGCTATACAAATAAAATTGCCTTGCCTTGCCTTACTGCGCCTGGCAATAGAGCCATTCTAGATGCTCAAAAAGCCATGAGCCTCTCATTGTAAATAATTGATTTAATATTATTATTGTTATTATTATTATTAATAATTATTATTGTTAATAATTATTATTGTTAAGAGGTAGCGTGTGGCTTATTTCCTATTAAATTTTATAGGCAAAAATTAATTCCATTCTAGATAGCCTCCTGGCATCTCTTAGCAGAGGTTCCAGGATTTGCCGGTGTGGTTGTTTTGGGGGTTTTCTTTGCTGCTGCGCTCCCTGCTTATGCCGTTCATGATGGCTCGTGAAGGGCAGGGAGGTGCTCTTCCTGCCTCAGGCTTTCCACGCAAGCGCGTGGAAGAGCAGGGGGTCCCAGAACAGTACCATACCGCCAAATTAAACTGTGCAAGTAAATAAATATTATTTTGACATAGTGGTCCTGACAGAACTGTATTTATTTTAGCCTATATGAGAGTGTGTGTGTATATGTATGCATATACTGTAAAATATGACTGGGTGTGGGACTAGGCTGGTTCCGGATTATTGTAGATCAACGCAGTGAGTGGTAGTTTGAAACAATGGCACAAACACAGAAGGTCCAATTCATCTCATTTATTGTTTGGCTGGTTAATGCTGATGAAAAGGAGAATGAAAGAACAGAAAAGATTAGCCCACAAAACTCAAATATACAAGTCAACAAGTACTCATTCTTGGTAAACCTAACTCAAACTCAAACTTAATAAAGAGTAAAAGAGGTAGCAACAATATGGTTCAATTAACTATAACATAAACAAAGAGTGTGTGGGACTTAACTGAACAACTTACATCAATCACGCAGCTCAACAATCAGGGAGTTGTGGAGGAGGAGGACTAGGCAGCAGCTCCTTTGTTCCCCAGAGCAGAAAGGGCTTGCCACAGGTGAGCTACCTGCCTAAATCAGCCTCTGAGCTCCGCCCTCCAGTGATGTAAGGGGAAGGAGGAGGGATAGAAGGAGTTGAGGTGGAAGGGATATGGAAGGAGGTGGGGATTTTCTACATATACAGTATATAGGTGATAGTTTGTGTATATATATAGGTATATTTTATATTTTATTTTATTCTTTTATATTATTGCTACATACCGTAGATGACCATTTATTAGCCCGGGCGTTTAATATGCTAAATCGACTTGGGCGTTTATAAGAACCAGGCGCGTATTTGCAACAGGCTACAATTTATTTTTGCAATGAGCAGCACCAGACCATCATGCAAAGAACAAGGTGGTCACCATAGGACCACTGGAACAAAACTACTTTTTCCCCCGACGCATCTTTATTGACATCAGACAATAAATACAAAGACAGTTTGTCTGTGTAACCGCGACACAGGGAGCTGATCAGAGCAGTGTTATGAATGATAACGGAAGGGGGGGTCGACTGCGGTAATTTCAACACTGTACATTAGCGCATTTATCTATATCCCTCAGTCTAGCGCTCCTGTGTTTGTGTGTCTGTGTGTGTGTGTGTGTGCGCCTGCATGCGAGAGAGAGAGCGAGAGGAGGGGCTGACTGACAGAGGTGAGAGCCGGTGATACGCTGTTAAAAAAAACTTTTGTTTTCTGTGCAAGACTATGGTAAACACTTAATCGCCCGGGCGTTTAATTGAACCGGCGTTTATTATGCCAAATGAGGTCGGACCCCGGCGGCTATTAGAGCACAGGTCGTATTTGCACGCGGGCGATTATTTGGTCATCTACGGTATCTATCTATCTATCTATCTATCTATCTATCTATCTATCTATCTATCTATCTATAAAGTGATATATTTACAGAGTTTAGAGCTAAAATGAAATCAGCTTCTGACTGCTGATTTCGGCTCGGGTAGGAGGCAGGCTAACACTACCCATACACTTCTAGTGTTTGAGCTAAGCTAATTACGGCGATACGGCTCTATCTCCCTTGTTACTGCACGCACAGTCGAGAGGATGGTGTCTATCTGCTGGTCATGGACTCGGGAGTGAGGTAAGACACGAAAAAAAAATGTTGGCATATCCCTTTAAAGAAGGAAAAAAATAAAGTTTGAATAGAAGTTCAGTCAGACTGGGATCAACTGTTCTCAGATCAGTGAAGTGAAGACGGATCAACATCAACACTTCAGAGGTCAAACACACTGTTGATGTTTCATTTGACATCATGTGATCGTGAGTCTGTCATTGACTCATTGTGTGGGATCACGTCCTGCACTGCAGCTGTTTTGTCACCATGGAGACCAACAGATGTGACTCCGCACCCTCCTCCTCCTGCTCCTCCTCTTACTCCTCCTCCTCCTCCTGCAACACGACGGTTTGCAAAACCTCCTGAGTCTCTGACCATAAACACAGGAGGAGGAGGAGTTATGGTCTGTTCATGAGACTCTGCTCTGTAAATATTTGCTGAAATAGGAGGCGTCCTGTCTGAGCAGGAACTTAGCATGTTCTGCTGAATATTAACTTTCACTGCAGCTCCACGTAAACACACACTCCTGTATCTCATCACACACACACACAATCAGCACCTTAACCTTCTTTAAACAGGTTGTGTGTTGTGACTTCAGATTAAAATAATAAAAGAAACACTTCCTGTTTTTTTAGTCATCCATAAATAATAATATTGATCCATAAACACACGTGTGTCTCTTCACTGTGGCCACTGTTTTCTGTGTGTGTGTGTGTGTGTGTGTGTGTGTGTGACATCTGGAACAGCTGCTTCAGGTCAACAGATCCTCACAGTGAAGAGACACGTGTTATTGTATCAATATTATTATTGACCTCAGACATTTTTGTGGATATTTACATCATATTTTTAAGTGTTACTCTTCTATATTTCTATTTGTATTAACACATCACAGTGTATCTTGGCAGGTCATATATATACAGACACACTACTCACTAAAAGTTCAGCATGAAACAACAAAGAAGGATTCTGCATCAATGAGTTGAAGTGACATGTAAGATAAGTTTCACATTAACTCCATCACTCTGTCTTATTACTGCAACTGCAGAATCTGACCCTCAGATTCCTGATGGGATGGATTGTTCTCCTATCATCACTGCTTTAAAAAACTAACTAACTAACTAATACTGTTGCACTGGAAAGAGACTAGACCTCGTTTAACCACTGGAAGAGGTTCATGCTGCACATATTAATAACACAGTCAATGTTGTTAGAGACAGAGAAGAGACAAATAAACGAGTTATCTGGTGTTTGAGTTGGACTTGACTGCCTCCCTGTGGTCAGAGTGAGGAACTGCAGAACCTTTTACTGTACAGATTTTATTAAACAGAGTTATTGTTTGTTCTGAAAATCAACAAGTACAACTCAACAGGAACTTCAAACGTTTATAAAATGTAAAATCTGTTTCTGTTTTCTCAGACATTAGTTTTCCTTGTCAGTAACAGTGTCAGCTGTTTCCTGTAAACACACAGAGGGAGGAGATAGAAAGTGAAAGTATTTAGTTCAGACTCCATTTTAAGACGACATGAAGGAGTAAGAGTGAATCTGCGTTAGGTGAGTGTTAAACAACTTTATTATTATTTACCGTTAAAGTCTGTGAGTCTCTGTCCCTGTGAAGTGTGGAGGGAAGAAGAGTCAGAGTGAACTTGTGTCCAGACACTGAGACTAAAGGGGGGACAGCAGGAGGACAGCTACTCCCTGTTGTCTCAGTCTGACTCAGGCCCTGTCCACACCGACACTTTTACTAAAACATCTGTTTCTTACGGAGCTCCTAAAGGGACATGGGGGAAAAATATCTTGCACCGACAATTAAAGGTAACAAACCTACTGCTTTGACTATAGGGATTATGACAATGGGCCAATAAATTTTTAACTATCCCTTTTTAAAATGTTACACTAGTCTGCCATTGTTGTTGTAGTTGTAGTTGTTGTCTTTACGTCTACTGGTGTGGCTCGGGTTACAGGTTAGAGAGGTGAGGCTATGACATCATCATTTCACTAATGATCCCTTTTGTTTTTTCTGTAGGTGCAGCCACACTATACCCAACAGAATTGCAGTGTTGTGTCACTCTCAATGAAAATACATTGGGTCATGCAGTCGCCCGTCGGGTGTCACCGTTGCTGCGCTAAGCATGCTGGGATACCCGGCGGCGTGACCCAATGTAATAAGAGTGACACGATACTCCACGATAGTTGGGTATAGTGTGGCTGCACTTTAAGGCAGCGTTTGGAGATTTACCCACTATTCACCCACCAGGTTTTAAAAATTTACCGTTTTAGGACAAAACGCTGACATGAAAAAGAAGAACAAGAGCTTAATATACTGTGTGTTTGACCTTTAAAATAAAAGTTCAACACTTTCCCCTTACCTTTCCCCTTAACTGCTGAATCTGAAGCTAACGTCAGTGTTGTTCAGTGTTTCTGGTTTCCCTCTCAGACTGACTGAAGTCCTGAAGATGAGTGTTAATGTGGAGGAAGAGGAGGACGGACCAGAGTCTCCAGGATCCACCTGTCCGTCTCTGAAGAGTGACCAGTCCAAAGGTGATCCTCCATTCTTCAGTCCTGAACCTAAACCTGGACCTCCAGAGTCACGGTAAGAGATGGTTTCTACTGTAAACTGAGCTGAAGATGATTCAGTCATTAGACTCATGTGAAGGAAACAGAGAGAAACCAGGAACCAGATCCATCAGACTCTGACCCCCCAAAAGTAGAATAAATGTAATAGTAACTGAGTCTACTTCAAATACTTTACAGACACCAACTGGTCTCAGATCAGTGAGGCAACATCCATGTTTGTCCTCAGTCCTCTCTCTTCTTTCTCCTCTCCATTGAAGAAAAGACACATCAGTGTTAATCTGTGTTTGTCCTCACCATCATCTTTATGATTTAATATAATTGTCAGATTACAGAGTGTTTTTGTTTTCATGTCTTATATCATCTAGTCTTGACAGGAGGAAGAGGAGTGGTGTCTCTGTGGACCAGCAGCTGTCCTGCTGTGGTCTCTGTCAGGACGTCCTGAAGGATCCAGTCTCCACCAGCTGTGGACACTGGTTCTGCAGACAGTGCTTCACCTCAGACTGGGACCAGTCTGGTTCTTCAGGACCCCCCTCCTGTCCCCAGTGTGGAAAAAGACCCAGAACCAGAGGTGGACTGCAGACAGCCAATCAGAGCAGCTGTGGACAAAGTGAGACTGAACATCTGTCTGCTGATGTGGTCATTAGTGAAACCAGGACCTGTTGTTTTCTCCAGAGTCATTGTTCCATCACACAGCACTGACATTTAAGATGATGATTCAAACCTTCTCTTTGTTGTCTGTAGTTTTTCTGTAGCTGATGAAAATAATCTGATCAGATTGTCAGACTCTCTGTCTTCAGTCTGACTCTGTCTCTTGTCTCTCAGCAGATCGTGGTCTGCAGGAGGTTTTAGATCAACATAAGATCAGTCTGAGGAGCAGATGTGAACGAGTGACTGAAGGAACTGAGGGAACAGGAAGTGGAACAGGAAGTGAAACCCTCCTCAACAGCATCTACACTGAGCTCTACATCACAGAGGGACAGAGTGAAGAGGTTAATACCCAACATGAGGTGAGACAGCTGGAGACAACGTCCAAGAAGAAGACCCTCCATGACATTCCAATCAAGTGCAACGACATCTTTAAAGACTTACCTGTCCAACAGAGAGAGGACGTCTCTACGGTCTCACCTGTCCGACGGAGAGAGGACGTCTCTACGGTCTCACCTGTCTCACCTGTCCAACAGAGAGACAAAGTCTCTACGGTCTCACCTGTCCAACAGAGAGAGGACGTCTCTACGGTCTCACCTGTCTCACCTGTCCAACAGAGAGAGGACGTCTCTGCGGTCTCACCTGTCCAACAGAGAGAGGACGTCTCTACGGTCTCACCTGTCCAACAGAGAGAGGACGTCTCTACGGTCTCACCTGTCTCACCTGTCCAACAGAGAGAGGACGTCTCTACGGTCTCACCTGTCCAACAGAGAGAGGACGTCTCTACGGTCTCACCTGTCTCACCTGTCCAACAGAGAGAGGACGTCTCTACGGTCTCACCTGTCCAACAGAGACCCATCAGAGTGGTTCTGACCAACGGCGTCGCTGGTGTTGGAAAAACCTTCTCGGTGCAGAAGTTCACTCTGGACTGGGCCGAGGGCTTGGAGAACCAAGATGTCAGTCTGCTGGTTCTGCTTTCGTTCAGGGAGCTGAACCTGATCAGAGATCAGCGGTTGAGTCTTCTCAGGCTGCTCCATGTTTTCCATCCAACATTACAGAAGGTCACAGCAGAGCAGCTGGCTGTCTGTAAACTTCTCTTCATCTTTGACGGCCTGGATGAAAGCCGACTGTCACTGGACTTCAACAACAGGGAGGTTGTGTCTGATGTCACACAGACGTCATCAGTCAACGTGCTGCTGACAAACCTCATCCAGGGGAATCTGCTTCCCTCGGCTCTGGTCTGGATCACCTCCAGACCTGCAGCAGCCAATCAGATCCCTCCTACATGTGTCGACAGGGTAACAGAGGTCCGAGGCTTCACTGACGCCCAGATGGAGGAGTACTTCAGGAGGAGGTCCAGTGATGAAGATCTGTCCAGAAGAATCATCTCACACATCAAGACGTCCAGGACCCTCCACATCATGTGTCAAGTCCCAGTCTTCTGCTGGATCAGTGCTACAGTTCTGGAGCACATGTTGACCACAGACCAGAGAGGAGAGCTGCCCAAGACCACGACTGACCTGTTCTCACACTTCCTGCTGGTCCAGACAAAGAGGAAGAAGAACAAGTACGGTGAAGGACATGAGACGAGTCCACAGGAGCTGACGGAGGCCGACAGGGAAGTTCTTCTGAAGCTGGGGAGGCTGGCGTTTGAACAGCTGCAGGAAGGAAACATCATGTTCTACCAAGAAGACCTGGAGCAGTGTGGTCTGGATGTCACAGAGGCCTTGGTGAACTCAGGACTCTGTACTGAGATCTTCAAAAGAGAGAGTGTGATCTTCCAGAAAACAGTCTACTGCTTTGTTCATCTGAGTGTTCAGGAGTTTCTGGCTGCAGTCTACATGTTCCACTGTTTCACCAACAGGAACACACAGGTCCTCAAGAACTTCCTGGGAAAAGACTCCAAAGAGAGAGAGATGAGCACAATGCCTTTTCCTCATGGATTCAATGCAAGCAGTCATCCATTGATAAATTACAGTCCTCCACAGATCAATAACAGTCATCCATCGCTTGTTAACAGTCCTCCACAGATCAATAACAGTCATCCATCGCTTGTTAACAGTCCTCCACAGATCAATAACAGTCATCCATCGCTTGTTAACAGTCCTCCACAGATCAATAACAGTCATCCATGGATCAGTAACAGTCATCCACAGATCAATAACAGTCCTCCACAGATCAATAACAGTCATCCATCGCTTGTTAACAGTCATCCATGGATCAACAACAGTCACCCATTGATCAATAACAGTCATCCACAGATCAATAACAGTCATCCATGGATCAGTAACAGTCATCCACAGATCAATAACAGTCATCCACAGATCAATAACAGTCATCCATTGATAAATTACAGTCCTCCACAGATCAATAACAGTCATCCATCGCTTGTTACCAGTCATCCACAGATCAATAACAGTCATCCATCGCTTGTTAACAGTCCTCCACAGATCAATAACAGTCATCCATCGCTTGTTAACAGTCATCCATGGATCAGTAACAGTCATCCACAGATCAATAACAGTCCTCCACAGATCAATAACAGTCATCCATCGCTTGTTAACAGTCATCCATGGATCAACAACAGTCACCCATTGATCAATAACAGTCATCCATCGCTTGTTAACAGTCATCCATGGATCAATAACAGTCATCCATCGCTTGTTAACAGTCATCCATGGATCAGTAACAGTCATCCATTGATCAATAACAGTCATCCACAGATCAATAACAGTCATCCACAGATCAATAACAGTCATCCATCGCTTGTTAACAGTCATCCATGGATCAACAACAGTCATCCACAGATCAATAACAGTTCTCCACAGATCAATAACAGTCATCCATCACTTGTAAACAGCCATCCATTGATCAATAACAGTCACCCATTGATCAATAACAGTCATCCACAGATAAATAACAGTCCTCTAACTCTGGATGTCTTCCTGCAGAGAGCCATGCAGAAATCCCTCTGCAGTAGAAACGGTCACCTGGACCTGTTTGTTCGCTTCCTTCATGGCCTCTCTCTGGAGTCCAACCAGAGGCTGTTAGGAGGTCTGCTGGGTCAGACAGACAACAGTCCAGGAACCATCCAGAGAACCATCAACAACCTCAAGGAGATGAAGACTGATTACAGATATTACAGGAATGACAAAGATGAAATCTCTCCTGACAGAAGCATCAACATCTTCCACTGTCTGACGGAGATGAAGGACCAGTCAGTTCATCAGGAGATCCAACAGTTCCTGGAGTCAGAGAACAGATCAGAGAAGATCCTCTCTGAGATCCAGTGTTCAGCTCTGGCCTACATGCTGCAGATGTCAGAGCAGGTTCTGGATGAGTTGGACCTGGAGAAGTACAACACATCACCAGAGGGACAACGGAGACTGATCCCAGCTGTGAGGAACTGCAGGAAGGCTGAGTGAGTCCAGACAAGATCAATAACACCATCTTTCCCATGGCAATAAATATCTTGAACTCTGAACGCTGAGGAATAAGCACGGCCATATATGCATTATGATATGTTTGTATGTATGTCTATATATATTATATATGTTTGGAACCTGTGCCAATGGGCTGAAGAATCAATCAATCACACACACACACACAGGCGCCGATTTATGTTTTTGCCCGTGGGTGCTCAATTATTATATATATATATATATTTTTTTTTTTTTTTTTGGAGCTCCTGACGCTCAGCTCAACGGGTGAGGAGAACAACCCTCAGCGGAGACGCTCAGAGAGAAAGTAAACAGCAGCGGATCAGCTGATCTCTCCCTCCGTACAAACGCTCTGTTCTGATCCAGCTCCACTGGATTTCAAAGTAAAGGTGACGCAGCTGAAAACGAGTTAAATAGTGAAACAGCGGCGCTTTTATCGGCGATTTTAAGATTAAATTTTGAAGATAACCTTGGTCGGGACGGGCTAAAAGAGAGCCGCCTTTGTAGTACAGGAGAACCTGGCTTTAGACTCAACATACCTCGCTAACCCACAAAACTGGCTTCTCAGTACAGCCCTCTGGTACTTTCGTCCCTGCTGACACTTGCTGCTGTCCCTGTCCCTGCTGCTACCGCCGCCACCGCTGCTGCTGCTGCTGCTGCTGCTGCTGGGAGCATTGGTGGTTGTAGACGCAGATATGATACGCAGCCAACCTTCACATTTTTGCTGTGTGTTTGTGTGTACGTGACGGCCTCTTGTTTAGCCGTAGCTTGTCTCGCTCGCCAGACCCTCCTCCAGATGAGAAGCTCCGCAGCCAAATCTGATAATCCGATTGGTTACGTGACTACGCTAACGTGTGCACGCACAGAGCTGTAATGATTTTGATTGGATAATACGATTTAAGTAAATGCAGTTCATTTTAAAGATACAGTTTCACAACAAGTTTCATTTATTCACTCTTTTTAATTTATTTTTTTGATTGGCCAGTGGGTGCTCAGCGCTGCCAGTGGGTGCTCGAGCACCGGAGCACCCACGGGATCGGCGCCTATGCACACACATACACACAGCGTTAACACTAGAACCGCCAAGACGGTCTCACAGACCGTTTGCATTTTTCTTATGTGAATTACTTTGATTACATTAAACCTACAGGTCTTCCAGTCCGTGACTTTTCCTAAATATATGTGTTTAATGGTTTCGGAAGCTTACAATTTATTAAAACGAAACTTATTTTTACTTATTTACAGAGAGAGAGAGAAGAGAGAGAGAGAGAGAGAGAGAACAGGCAATAACTGAAACAGGCCGGTTAGAAAAGGAAAATCACAGAATACAGGATAGGCTATGTCCAGGAGACTCATCGGGATGTGAGGGAGGGGGGATCGGTTGGTGGCTCAGGTAGTGATGAGGACATTGTAAGCTCATCTGTCAGATAGCCTACGCATCTAGCTGTCAGCTGCACACGTGTGCTCGATGCAGAGGTAACGGAGGTGTGCGGAGCTCCGTTACACAGACACTTCACAAACTTTATTTTGTGGGCTCAGGACAGACTAGATCATGATTAGTCTGTGTTAGATATAAAGCGCCATATATATAGCCTACTCACCCTCGTTTATAATGATTATTGAATTATAACGTAATAATAGCCTAATTATCTCGGCTGCTGTCCAGTCCGGTAATAACGGGTTTCTGTGGGCATGGAGCCTAAACTACGTAGTATTCAGGTAGAACAACTGTAAAACACTGGAGTTGATAGAAAAAATAAAAATCCAGTGAACAGCGACATCGACTCTTGACATGAGAGCAGCACACGTGTCCAGATGCGTCACTTTCAGCTGTAGGCAGAGGTGTGTGCTGTAGAGCAACAAGCGGTGCTGTAACGTCACTCAGTCTAACCCCCCAACCACATCCAATCAAGACCCCAACACAACATAATATGAAGAAGGACTAACACTACTAAAAATTAAATCTTATTTTTCCACTTACAGAACTGTTTGCGACTGGAAACAATGTGATTACACGTGACGGTCTGGGAGACCGCTGTGGCGTTTTAAGGGGGATTAGAATGTTGGCGGTTCTAGTGTTAAATGATTCTCATTAGTCTCAGTCATCTGAGAATGGGTTTTTCCAGCCCAGCCCTGATGAGGATTATCGTTTCATGTCCAACACAAAGAGAGAAGATGAACTGAACCAGAGTGTGAAGAGCACATGTTGATCACATGATGACATGTTGTGTGTGTTTAGTACAAATTGTCTGATTTTACTCTCACACATTTTGTTTCTTCTCTAATCACAGACTTGGTGGTTGTTTTGGACTCTCTGAGATTCACTGTGAAGTCGTTGCCTCAGCTCTGAAGTCCAGCCCCTCCCACCTGAGACACCTGAACCTGAGTGAGAACCGCCTGGATGATTCATCAGTGAAGCTTCTGTGTGCTGGACTGGAGAGTCCAAACTGTAGACTGGAGACTCTGATGTGAGTTCACTGACTGGAGCTGTTGTAGTTGTTTGAAGCTTCAGCTTCTCATTTAAGCAATATCACACGAGAGGGAGTGCTGTTGTACTGTATATCGTACTGTATAGCCTATAGCACGGCTGTGATTCGGTCGTAGGCACGAGGCCGCAGATAATCACACCGTGCTGATATACAGTACAACAGCACGACCTGGAGTGTGATATTGCTTTTATACAACAGTGCTACGAGCGCATTTTAGAACAGTAATAAACTACAAGAGATTATGATTTGTTTGTTTATTTAATCATTTATTTGGCTCCGCCAACAGAAATAGTTCTGCAACTGGAAGGGAGACAAGGCTGTTGCCAGGCAACACATAAACATTTCATACTAGCTTGCTACTAGCTACTAGGTTTTCCACAGTGCTGCTTCCAGTGCTGGTTCTGGTTCTGAGCCCGTGTCTGATTAGCACCGGAGCAACAGGACCAGCGTGAAGACATACAGAGACGTTATCGATACCGTATTACATTTGTTTATCTGCTATGTAATCAATATAAACACAGTTGAAGCTAAGTAGCTGAGCTACGTGGCTAACAACAGCTAACGCTAATATCAAAACACATTGCCGTCAAAACGTAACGTAGTTGCCCCCGCGGCGATTTTTTTCCCAGCCGGGTTTAGTAGAGATTTATCGCCAATGAGACGGACCAGGTCAGGTCCTGGCTCTGACTTAGCTCCTGTCCAGCTGAACAGCGGAGTGATAATGGCTGTAAAAAGTCGCAGTGCTGTTATAGAGAGCCTAAGCGGAAGCAGGAAGTAACGGCGCCATGGGACCTCAACTCTGAAAAACTCGCCATTCAAATGAATGAGACTGAAAATTTTATTTCGTGATCCGATTGAATTGCGCCATGAGAAAAAAATATGTCCTCTACCTGTAATCAGCCGTTTATCATAAAACGGCAACAGAAGAATGTATTTTTTGTAAAGACCGCTCTACAGACTACAGATCTGCGTCCCACAAAAAATACGTCACCAACTGACACGGGAAAGGGCGGTGTCGCTACCCGATCTGCGACGCTACCCGATCTGTGACAGCCACGTACGGCAACTCCACTTGGACAAACTTAGTTGAATTGACTTAGGATCACTGCCCTATGTGCGTCGCCAGAGACGGTTTATCTTTTTATTTATTTTTTAAAATACTTTATTAGTAATGTAAATTGAGGGTTGGTTGTGGTGGTAATAGGATCTTGATGCTCAGAAAACAGGAACACAGGCTGACTTTTAATGTTTACTGTCCTCTTTTCTCGCCGGCCTCATCACCATGACAACCACAAACAATCACAACTACCACAACACTCACTGAATAAACGAGTCTGCCGCGGCTGTCTTATGACGGACCTCCGCGGTTTTTATTTTATTTTATTTTATTTTTTAATCATTTTCACAGTACCGTATTTTAAATTCACAGAACTTTAAGCATGTAAGCAAATCGGGCAGTGCCCAAATGAAGTTTGTCCAAGTGGAGTTGCCGTAGGCAGCTGTCCAAGATGGCGGCCGGTCTGCGCATGCGCAGACCAGTTTTGTCACAGATCGGGTAACGTCGCAAATCGGGTAGCGACAGGCGGCATTTGGTGTGTGACGTCACCTACGCGACTTGTAGTCTTTCTGGTTACGGACTCTTCGGAATTTTATTCTACAATAGTTTTACAACAAACGGCTGATTTCTCGGGATGAAACGTGATGTTTTTAACAGGTAGAGGACATGTTTTTTTCTCATGGCGCAATTCAATCGGATCACAAAATAAAATTTTCAGTCTCATTCATTTGAATGGCGAGTTTTTCAGAGTTGAGGTCCCATGGCGCCGTTACTTCCTGCTTCCGCTTAGGCTCTCTATACTGTATATCAGCACTCATGGAACGTCTCTTGTCCAATCAAATTGCTCGGTTGGGACTGGTCGGAACTAACTGTTGTATAATGGTTCATACATGTCAGGATTTGTGTGTGAGGATTTTTCTCAAGAAGCTGAAGAGAGAAAACAGTTGAGATGAGTCCAGAGAGAAGAAGGTGAGAGCAGTCGTAGTGTTTGTGATTCAGAGCAGCAGAGAACGAACTCAGCTTCTACAACTGTTGTTTTCAACTCAGACACTTGTTGAACCAACGTGCAGCACTGATCTGAGAGCAGATGTTGAGTTGTGGTCAGAAACACAGCAGCTGGTGGATGTTGTGGAGCTGACAGAACCATGGGAGGAAGCATGAGAGGAAGCAGCTGAGATCCACAGAGCTGGCAGCAGAGGCAGAGGAGGCTGGAAAGCTGCGCTCCAGTGGAGGCTGGCTGTAGGGAGCTGTTGGCAGCTAAAGTCTGCTCCCTGGTAGCTCAACTGGCTGGGAGAGGCTGGAGTGTGAAGCAGGAAGTGAAGAGCACGGCACACACTGCAGCCACTTCCTGTCAATGAGTGTGAATGCTGAGAATCAAGGTGAGACAGGTGAGAGCAGAGCTGCTAGTGTTGGTCTTGTTGCTGCTGACATGAAGCAGCTGCAGAGGCTCAGCTGGTTTGTTTGGAGGCTCACCAAGATGGGCTGAAGGTTGTTGCTTCATGTGGCGGCTCAGGCTCAGAGTGTTGACTCAGTGCTTGGCTGAGGGCAGGAGTCAGAAGCAGCTCAAAGTGACAGCTGAGCTTCTTGAACGTGGGCTTGTGTGAGCTGTTGAACACAGTCAGTGTGTTAGCAGAGCAGAGCAGCAGCACAGAAGCTGAGTGATGAGCTGCTGTGGACGGGCTCGCCACAAACAACCTGCTTCACACACTTTCAAAACGCCCACGGAGAAAAGCTGACCACGTCGTTCTGACGATCAGGGGCGCCGAAAAGGGGGGGTAAAGGAGACGGATTCTAGGGGCCCATGATTGAGGGGGGCCCAGAGAGGCCCCTAATGATGATGAAATGATAATACAGTAAAAATAATATGACACAAGTTATTAACTAACATATAATCACAAATATTTTATTTTCAATGTGGTAACAATAACTTTATTTGTTTTGGAAACATCAACGCCTGCAGGGCCCCCCCTTCCCCCTCTCTATTTATGTAAAATGGTTCAGTCCGACTGGATCAGCTGCAGGTAGCGCACCGGCGGTGTCACACAGCGCCACAGCGGCAAGGAGGTGGAGAGGCAGTAGACTGCCTCAAATATCAGGCAGCCAAAAACGAAAAGAAAATAAATTAAGAGAAGGAGTTGAAGGGTTGACAATATGTCACCCAGTAGGCCTATTTCAGAAAAAAAGGTGGGTTTCTTAGTTGTGGTGGAAAGTTATGGAATATTAAAGCAGAAGTAAGTGGTCCGGTCGTTTTCGCTAATGCTGCGTTCCAGGCAGACTTTTGAAATCGTAAATTACAACTTCAAGTCACAACTTACGACTTTGTAGCATTCCAGGCAACCCACTCGTGTTTTTCCGACCTGTTTTACCGGTGAAAGTCACTATAACGGCCACTCGTAACTTCTGACCCGTGAACTCGTACCAGATCGAACTGGTATGACTTCACGGTCGGAAAAACACGAGTTTCCTTGAACGCACCATAACAGTCCTCGTCCCTACATCGCCACATTCACGGCGTCCCTTGGCTGCACACACAGCCCTGCATGCCGTTCTCTCTCCTCATTGGATAAAAACTGTAGGATACGATAAATGTTTTCTCCTCGGCTCAGAGCAGAGCAGAGTGACTGACAGACCCGTGTTTCGGTCCAAACACTCTATGTAAGTGGTTGCTGTTGGAAGATATAACTATTTAAGACTTATATTAACACAAATGTATCACTTACTTCTGCTTTAACTTTGTCCCTGTTTGTGGTCTATAAGCTAGCTCACTTTTCTCAGCATGTTAGCTCAAGAAAACTCTGGATTTTTACATTTCACTGTTATTTTAGTTAAATAATCATAATGGTGGCGGAGACCTCTCGTTGCGAGGGAACGGTGCGTGTTCAGTGATGCGTTCACTGACAGTCGGGGCTGAGGGCTCCAGGTCACTCCATGTCGTTCGCGAACGTACTGACAGGGTGATTCACGTCCGCGCTGCCACTTACTCACTCATTACCTGCGAACCTACTGCGCACACAGAGAACTGCTGCTGAGGACGTGATTCAGGTTTGCGCTGCCACTCACTCACTCATGATTCGTGAACCTACTGCAGACACAGAGAACTGAAAAGGAAAGGGGACGTAGAGTGTACAGTACAGATATTCGCAGGAGATTTTTTTTTTCACCGTCCCTTAGGAGGGGGGGGGGGGGGGGGGGCGACGACTGTAACGTCTGACGGGGGGGGGACTCATTTTCTCGTTGTATTAAAAATCTGTCTCGCAAGATTTTTTTGATTTGTTTTTTAAATGTTAAAAAATGTAAAGCAGGGTTTGCACTACCAGTTACCACTACACAGTTATAACTCTACTCGACTTGGTTTAGGTGCCTTTCAGTCACAGCTGAGTTCTTCATTCCTCCTCAGTAAAAACGAAACTTAGCGCTAATTAACGACTCTGTGGCGGCCGCGGCTCTCTCTCTCTCTCTCTGGCGCACGCACACACACACGGGCACACGGACATGTCGCGCTGTGACGGTAATAAACATATGCACCAGAGGAGGCTGGTCCATTGAGGCAGAGGAGGTTGGTCCTCCTCTATTTTTGAGAGGCAAAAGGAAAATTTATTTTTTATTTAAGAAAGAGTAACTGGTTGAAATAAATCATTACCAAATCTCAGTATAATTTATAAAATATTATATATGTATTTTATCATAAAAAAAGTTTGTTTTTTGGAAGAAAATCCACTTAAAACGGCTCAACTGCGCCGCCAGCAGGCTCAGGAGACAGAGCAGGCTGTGTGAGGAGCAGGGAGCAGGAAGGTGGGGGCTCTACGGAGGTGGCAAGATTTTTACCTCCCTAACTGGCCTCGGGGCGGGATCTTCTTCCATTGACTCAATGCATTTAGGATGTCTTCATCCTGACCTGTGATTGGCTAAGACACGTAAAATGACGTCATGACGGAGGAGGCTCTTCTGTACCAATCAGCAATCAGAACACAAGATTGACAGCAGGTTGGTCCAATGACAGTTCTCCAACCCCCCTTGGTTACTGTTGCTATGTGCGCCAAACTTTCACTCCCAGCCGTGCTGCTTATGCTGCTCCTAGCACAAGAAATACGGAGTTTTCAGAGATATTGGCATCGATTTGAAAGGAAATATCAGCAGATTTCTGGATAAACTGTTAGGAGATATCAGAGAGAAGCAGTCAGAGAGATTGTTAATAGTTTTCAGTTACGTGACCTGGGCAGCTGGAGGGTAAACAAAGACACGACCGGACTTTTTTTTTTTTTCTCCGCCATCAGCTCAGGTAAAAGCATAGCTATATCTAAGAGGTAAAAGCCAAATATGTATGTAATTTGAGTGGAACACTTTGTTTTGTTATTAATAATTACAGATTTTCATGGTTTTTGTTTTTCCTTTTTAAATCAGAGGGTGTAAATCCCCACTGTGGCATTTACAGGTGTTGAACACTGGCCTGCTTTTTTTTTTTTTTACATCCCACATCCAAGATCATGGCTCTGTCTTTTTCATTAGGCCTGTGTTAATCTGAAAACAGTAAGATTTAATAAAATTATGTTGTTTTTAAGAAATCTTGTAAGACATTGTTTTACTGTTTAATTTTCATTGAATATAATAAAGTAGGGAGAAGTAGTGCTATAAAATAAAATGAGGCCGTGGACTGGTGTTCCTCCTGTCCTCCCTAATTTTTTCAGTCACCAGCCGCCACTGATATGCACCGTCCGACGTGGGAGGGAGGGGGGCGGGGGGTTCTGACTATCCGAGTAGTGAAATAGCACTGGGGGGGGGGGGGGGGGGGGGGGTTGTTGCCACAACTTAAAAAAAATCCTAGAGGAAACACTGCACATAATATTGTTTGCTTGAAAAAAAGAAATAAATATTTTATTTTATTTAATTTATATTAACTTTTATAAATTTTTGTTTTAGTTTCAATTTGTGGAAGAATAAATGTATTTAATGCTCATGCTTACATCATGCATGTAAATAGTTCCAAAGCATTTCAAAATGCAAGTGCAACTCCGTTAAAAGTCTTTTGGTCCAGTCATATTTTGTCATTGTAGCTTTCTCAAAATCTCGTCTCTTCTCGATCTTGTGAACCCAATCTCGTGTCTCATCTCGTCTCGTGAGATGAGTGTATCGTCACACCCCTATAAGGAACTGATTCTAGTGATTCAGTACAGTCAAAAGAACTGCCGATCCCATCACTAGAGTGAGAAGGAGCTCAGTGACAGAGTCTCTGAGAAATGTGGCTGCACAACATGAGTTTGTCTGGATGGAGCCACAGGTGGAGCTGACAGGTGAAGAGGCGGAGTCACTGCGTCTGTGTTGAAGCAGCAGCAGCTTCTCATGAATATTAATGAGCTGTTTTCTCTCTGTCACTGTTTAACCTGCTTCCTGTTGCTTCAGCTGTTGGACTTTGATTTTCTAAACTTGTTCTTTCTGAAGCTTCTTCAGCTCTGAACAGATTAGGGCTGCAGCTATCGAATATTTTAGTAATCGAGTACTCTACTGAAAATTACATCGATTAATCGAGTAATCGGATAAAACGTATTTTTGCTTGGTTAAAGCAGAACTATGCAACTCGGCCGGAAATAGCTCGCTCCTTTGTTGGTTTCTCTTTTTTTCCCTCTCCGGGGCTCCCCCACAGTTCTGGGAGGCACATGTCACTGTCGTAAAAAAAAAAAACTCGCCGCCACCACCACCCCCTCCACCCCCTCCCCTCCCTACACGTGCTTGTGTTTACTGCTGAAGGTAGAGAGCGGTGTTTGCTAAGCAGGGAGCTAATGCTAACACGGAGCTAACGCTAACAGGGAGCTAATGCTAACACGGAGCTAACGCTAATACGGAGCTAATGCTAACACGGAGCTAACACGGAGCTAATGCTAACACGGAGCTAACGCTAATACGGCCACACACAGACAAAGACACAGCCATACACACACATGAATAAAGGTTCCAAAACGCGAAGGTGTGTGTGTCATGATGTATTACATTATCTTATAAAAGATCCATGGTGTGTGTGTGTGTGTGTGTCTGTTAGCATTAGCTCCGTGTTAGCCACAAGCCGAACTTCATCAGTACAAACATGTTTCCATGGTTTCCTCCGACTTTCCGAACTCAAACCAATCACGATTCATGACATGTATGACGTCATCTGCGTTCTTATCTCGTACTGCCGTAAGGCAGTTTCTCGCGATAGTCCATCCATTGATGAGATTTGTAAAACCGAGACGGAGGACTGATCTTGCAAGTGCGGTTTTCAGCCAGTGGGGGGGGTGAGCGCATTGGCCTAGACCCCATTCACCTCATAACAGGTCACTCTACCATCACAGTGACTCTGAGCCACAATAATTACAGCCGAAATCCTGCATAGTTCTGCTTTAAAGAGCAATTATGAATACACAAGAGAAAATAACATATTTCACTTAATAATGAATGACCAATTGGTTTCCTTTTGTAATCAACTGTTTTTATTTCTTAAATTCACAAGCAAGTATTTTCTGGTCTTGAAACATTACCAAAGAGGCGACTGCTAACATAAATAAGAATAAATAAAACACAAATATAAAAAATATATCAAAAATAAATTAAATTAAATAACTTTCAAGATATCAAAAATGTTTTGTGCGGAGATGCCCCCCCCCCCTGCAGCCCCTGCATGCCGCCCGCCCGTTAAGCCGTTTTTTTTTTTTACACCGCAACATATGGTTCACGTCATGATAACTTGTGTATTTTGGCCATTAAGCTTCCACAGTCCATAGTTCTCTTCTTTGTTTGATATTTCAAGAGACTTTGGTTAAGTAGCCTAACCATGGATAGCTCCTAGGCAGGATTGTTCTGCTGTGTTGTCGACCCCCCCCCCCCCCCCCCGCCGTTTACGTTCATAGGTTACGTTACGGCGCATGTTGTGCCACATTGAAAGTAGTCCGTGCGGCCGCTTGAACTACAATTAAATTAACGATTCCTCGAGGCAGAAAAAAATCCTCGGACCATTTTTTGTAATCGAGGTACTCGAATTACTCGAGGAATCGTTTCAGCCCTAGAACAGATGATGAGACACTGAACGCTGTCAACAAGGAGCTTTGTCCTCAACTCACTGCTTTTATTCTTTATTCAGATTGGGTGCCTGCAGTTTGTCAGAGATCAGCTGTTCTTCTCTGGTCTCAGCTCTGAAGTCCAACCCCTCCCACCTGAGACACCTGGACCTGAGTCTAAACGAGCTGCAGGATTCAGACCTGAAGGATCTGAGTGGTTTTCTGGAGAGTCCAGACTGTAGACTGGAGACTCTGAGGTCAGTTCACTGACTGTTGTATCTGATCCACCTACAGTGGATTAAAGTGAACTTATAAAAATAGACTTTCTTCTGAAACATTAAATTGAAATAGATTTTTTTCTGTTTCTATATTTAGATTGTAATGCATCTTGAGCAGGACATGTCCTAAAAACAAAAAACTCTTCTTCTAAATAATCTGTGACAAGTGATGTAAAATGAGTCCAGAAACACAGAGTTGTATTAATTCCTCATTTGAGTCCAGATTTATTTTCCTGTTTATTCAGATTTTTATCAAAAATCAAAGTTACACCATTTGACACTGGGTTTCATCACGTCACGAAAAAGACACAAATGAGACCATGAATCAATGAGGGAAAAAACAACATGATTCTACAATTAGTCGACTACGTGCAAAATCTGACCAATTAGATTCGACTATGAAATAATTAGTGGAAGACACCCCTAGTTATTAATAACAATAATAATAACAGAGAATCATTATTGATCAGTTATCAATGAATTAATCTTCTTCTTTTATTCTTTATTCAGATTGGAGCTCTGCAGTTTGTCAGAGATCAGCTGTTCTTCTCTGGGCTCAGCTCTGAAGTCCAACCCCTCCCACCTGAGACACCTGGACCTGAGCCTCAACAACAACCTGCAGGATTCAGGAGTGAAGGATCTGAGTGGTTTTCTGGAGAGTCCAGACTGTCGACTGGAGACTCTGAGGTCAGTTCACTGACTGTTACTGTTGTAGATCTTAGATCTACAACAGTAACAACTGAACCTGATTGATCTTCACTCAGAACTTGAATCGTTGACTTTGATTGAATTGATTAATGACATTTGAAATAGTGGTTGTTGAATATTTGCAGTTGTTGTTGTGTGAGAATGATTCTTCAGTTTCAGCTCATTTCACTCAGTGGTCATGAATAATGTCTGTTCACTTCAGTTCAACCTTCACACACACTCGTATTTCTCTCAGTCAGACGACTCATGTTTTCTAGAAACTCTGGAGAAAATGTCCAGTATCAGCTCATCAACTCACTTCATCTCTATCACAACAATGTGCACAAGATCCTCACAACTCATGTTTGGACAAAGACACTGAAATTCACCTGTTGAAGAAAAAACTCTTCTCTCTGATCATCAATGAATTAATCTTCTTCTTTTATTCTTTATTCAGATTGATGGAGTGCTTTTTGTCAGAGATCAGCTGTTCTTCTCTGGTCTCAGCTCTGAAGTCCAACCCCTCCCACCTGAGAGAACTGGACCTGAGCTACAACCTCCTGAAGTCTTCAGACGTGAAGGATCTGGATGATCTTGTGAAGAGTCCAGACTGTAGACTGGAGACTGTGAGGTCAGTAGGGGGGCGGAGTCAGTCTGTGCTGCTTTCAGCACTATTGGACTAAAGTCAATGTGAGACAATAACAGAGACAACAGTCAGCCAATCAGAGCAGAGAGAGACAACAGTCAGCCAATCAGAGCAGAGAGAGACAACAGTCAGCCAATCAGAGCAGAGAGAACAGTCAGCCAATCAGAGCAGAGACAACAGTCAGCCAATCAGAGCAGAGAGAGACAACAGTCAGCCAATCAGAGCAGAGAGAACAGTCAGCCAATCAGAGCAGAGAGAGACAACAGTCAGCCAATCAGAGCAGAGAGAACAGTCAGCCAATCAGAGCAGAGACAACAGTCAGCCAATCAGAGGAGAGAGAGACAACCGTCAGCCAATCAGAGCAGAGAGACAACAGTCAGCCAATCAGAGCAGAGAGACAACAGTCAGCCAATCAGAGCAGAGAGAGACAACAGTCAGCCAATCAGAGCAGGGCCAGACCAGATGTTCATCAACACTCAGAGACTGTGTTTGAGTGACAACAGTGACTCATCAGTAGGGGTGTAACGGTATGGGATTTTACAGTACGGTACAGTAACGGTGTTAGTATAGTATACCGCGGTATTTCACGGTGACAGTATTAAAATTAAAGTAGCCTACATGCTTTATGTAAAGTAATACAACTTATATTTGGTTTATCAGCTAAATGTAATTTTTATATTCAGTCACTAAAGTCTCTCTCTCTACACAGAGACATATGTCTGTGTGTACACACACACACACACACACACACACACACACACACACACACACACACACACACCGCCTCTATTATGCATCTCTCCGTGCATCTATCTATTATAGTCCATCTTTCTCTCTCTCCTTCTTTCCTTCAATCTCTCTCTTTCTTTCTTTCGTCTTTTTTTTTTCTTTGGCATGATGTCACGTACTGATTAAGTTTGGCTTGTGGATTCATGGAGCTAACGCTAACATGCCACACACACAGACACCATGGATCTTTTATAAGATAATGTAATACATCATGACACACACGCCGTGTCCGTAATTAAACCTTGACACTCATATCAAATCAAACTTACATTACAGACAGGTGGTTTAGGTTCTCTGTCTCTTTCTCCCACTCCGAACAGACAGACGGACGCAATCAGAAAGGAAACGGAGGCTGCGCATTGATCCTTTTTTCCTTTCTGGGATCAAACGGATCATGTGCATAATTAACTGCAAAACAAGCACTTCATATTAATAACATATAACGCTCATTCTGCTTCCAGCCTGTCTAGCCTCTACCTGGTGTTTTTACTAAACTTAACCAACTCCTTTCTTCATTGCCTGAACCTAACCAAAGCGAAATTTACTTTTTTTCTCTCTCTCAGTCTGCTGTCAGCAGCAGCGGCGGCTGCAGCAGCCTCGCACCCGTGAAGTGAGCTCAAGCCGGCCAGGTTCAGCCGTGCTCGAGCGGAGGGGGGGAGAGAAAAAAAAGTGTATTTCTTTTACTCTGTACTCTGAGAGGGGGGGGGCTTTGATTATCAGTTTACACATCTTGATCAGCATTTATGATGGTTGTGCGCGATCTGACATGATCTGGCTGGCTCTCTGACTGAATATGGTGATATTCTGGGCCGCGCGTGTATGTGTGTGATGTGCGTAGAGAGAGAGAGAGAGAGAAAGCTGCATGCTCCTATCAATGGAAGAGCTTGTCACAAAGTAGCGATGACAGTTCGAACTAACGGGACCACCCATTGGTTCGACCTCCTATTGGTCCGACTTGTGGTTGATTTTGTCGTAGTAACGGGAGGTCGAACCAATGGGAGGTCGGACCAATGGGCAGTTCCCCTCTGTGTGTGGCCGTGTTAGCGTTAGCTCCGTATTAGCGTTAGCTCCCTGTTAGCGTTAGCTCCAGGGCTCTCAAGTTTTGAAGTGAGTTCAGAGTGAGATTTTACCAGCGGCAGCGGGGATTTGGTTGAAGTGGGGATGGATGTCTGACAAATGACAAATAAATTCATTCAAACAAAAACATTTATGATTTATGACTGGAATAAGTTAACCACGGGCGTCATGCAACCCAAAAATTGGAGGGGGCACAGTGAATGCGAATGTGCTATTGCGTGCACAGCGCGCACACAATTTTGGGGAGGATGCCCTCAAATCACTTATTTTGGCCACTTATACAGGACTCTACACTAGTATTTGTTAGTTTATTTTTAGAGCACAGCACAATGAAAAATGTTTAAATAACACATTATTTAACCTTTAAATAATGTTGAGGGTCCAATGTGACCCATTTTTACATTTAGGAACAGTGAAAACACCCTAAACATTTTTCCTCAAGTTGAACTTGTTCAACACAATATTTGATACAGATGCAATGGTCTTTCCTGTCACTACACTATGATTACTGTATAAATCACAGTAGCATTGACTGATTAGTTGAACGCAGCCTGATGTAAACATTAAAACTCAGTAACCAATCACACAGCAGCTCCATGTTGTCCCTGTGTGATGTTCAGGGACAGTCAGGACAGTCTGAGGACAGACAGCTCTGAGGGTGAAGTCTATAATAATGAGATGAGAGACACCTGTGACTGTGACAGGTCTCTTGACCACATGTCAGCTGATCAGCTGCAGCAGAGGAAACTCCGCTGTTCTCCGCTCCACCGCGATGAACGTTTTTTTTTTTTTTTTTTAATTAAGCTCCTACTGTAAACCGGTGCGGATCTGGGTCCTCATTTATCATTGTGGATACACCTTTTTTTACACCATTTTCCCCTCGTTTTGTGCGTACGCACTTTTCTCCGCCAAATTTGGGATCTATCAAGCCAAAACCTGACGGGGAAAAGTGCGGATATTTACACCCATTCTGACCCTGGCGTACCGTGATTTACGCCTTTTCTGAGGAACAGGAGGAATTGGCGACGCTGTTGCTGAGTCAGAGAACTGCAGTGTGAGAGGGAGAGAGGAGCGGAGTACATTTAGAAGAGACAGTAGGATTTTTTTGAAGTAATTGTGGTAGTGGTGGACCGCTGATGCTGGCAATCCAACCCGCTCTATAATAACACTAGGCTCTATGTTAATTGATAAACAGAGCGGATTGTGGATTTTGCTTTTTTGATTAGGCTATGTGTGTGACGTCCGACAAGGATCAAACCATCCAAGTTTAAAAACACATCGGCAGCAGCGCACACTGATCTGCAGCTACTGAGACTGTTATTATTCTGTCACCTGAGTTAACGAGGTGCACGTGTGTTTGGAGCTGACGAGAGGAGAGAATAAAGAGTGAGACAACGCGGCCCTGAGGAAGAACTGTGAATGGGAAATGACCCAAACCAAGTCCAGTAGAGCTGTAACTGTGTAGTGGAAAGGCATGCAAAGTAATGGTAACTATCGTCCTGCTTCCTACATTGTTTTAACATCTAGGTAAAAGATTTTCTGGGATAAAGGGGCAGATTACATAAGATTCTTCTTCTTTCTGCTCCCTTTTGTTGAGATTTGGGAGGTTTTTGTTTTTATTGTAGCTTATTAAAATGCAAGATCATTTTTCTGACTGATTTATTGCCCGTGTATCTGCTTTCGGAGAAGCGGAGAAGTTCCGCTTCTTTCCCCCGTCCTCCGCCCGTTGTCTCCGTTGTCACTTTGTTGTCACAAAAGTTGCTGCGCCACAGAGAGCACATGGCTAATTAAATATGCACGTGCTGACCATATATAGTTGTATATAGGCGTTCCGGGGGCGGAGTAAGAGGTGTGTTCACGTGTGCACCATTCTTGGGTCCGGTGTGATTTATTGCGGAGAGTTGTGCGTACGCACAGTTTGATTGATCTGAAAAAGGTGTAAATATTTAGGGCGTACGCCATTTTCGTCTTTTCGCCGTACGCAAATATTTAGTAGCAGTTTTACACCCTCTTTGATAAATGAGGCCCCAGGTGTGTTTATCAAAGCTTGGTCGCCGTGCTAAGGCACCGGGTCGGTTTGAGCTGCGTTCATGAAGTTAAGAGGCTGCTGTCAAATTCCTCAGGCAGTCAGGGTTTCCCGCAGCGCTTTCCTGTTAAGGCGGCCGCCTTAACAACAAAGAGCTGGCGCCTAAACTAACGTCTTAAAAAAAAAAAAAAAAAGTAGAGATATTCGCCGCCGCCCCCCCCCCCCCCCCCCCCCCCCCGTCGGACGATGGCCGCATCCTCTCACACACATACACACCACAGAGAAGCGCGCATGCATAACAGCAGCGCGTGTTGAAAGTGAAACTTAATACGGCGCGGCGCGGTGCCCCCCCCCCCGTCGACAGGTCAGACACCACCATAACTAACAAATTTTCTGGGGGAAACACTGGAGGCAGTGATCAGTGTCTTTTTGACTCGTTACTCACGGTCGTCGGTGTTTTAGCGATGGTACAGGCTGAGGCCAGTAGGCTACAACTGGTAACAGTGTTGTTGTCTCTTTTCACCTCTCTGTGTGATCAGTGCGCCCTCAAATCTGTTCCACTGTTAAAGCGGTGCAACTTGATGGACGTCACCGTGGTAATTTAAATGCGTGAGAAATACAATGTGTGGCGTGTGAGCGTGTGAACGGGTGGGAATGCGTGTGTCACACGCCAAATGCGTGAGACTTGAGAGCCCTGCTCCTATAGCGTTAGCTCCGTGTTAGCACTAGCTAGGCTTGGGCGATAGGTAAAAAAATTCCAATCGGCCACCGTACCCCTTTAAATCGGCGGTTGACGATATATTCGGCCGTTATGACACGTGTGCAGAGCGCAGGTGATAGATAAATAATTTCAACAGAATTGCTGTGAATCTGTGAACGCGCACGTATAAAGGGCGGATTCAAGGCAGCAGATCAGTCACAACCAGAGCACCGACGCGTCAGAGAGAAGCGAGGTGAGCGCAGCGCACACCTTATTTCTCCTGAGGAAGAAAGAAAAAAAGAAGAAGCCTGTGGTCCGACTCCGACCTGACCCGAGTTATTAAATGTTTACGTTTAGGCTAATTAAAAGTAGTTTAGTTGGTGCTGACTTGTAAATGAATGCTGCTCTGGATCCAAAGTATCCAAACAACAGAACCATTTTATTATATTAGACTATATATTTTCCATCTTTGCTGAGCATAAGGTTTGTTCTAAATTAAATAAAAGCCTGTCCCATAGACGCGTGTCTCTATAAGACGGGTCCGCTCGGCGCACATACACACACATACACACACTCACACACCCTCAAAAAAAAAAAAAAAACTATTGGCAGAAGTCCGGGCCGTGAGAACCGGCAGCCTACCTTTCGTATGGATAATCAGCTTGATAATCCGTTGTTGTGATAGACACATGTGTTTTCATAACGTGGATACAATCACCGCAACTCTGTCCGGAGCTTCGCTACTTTTATTTCAGTATCCTTGGTAACAGTAACCCCCGGTACAAGGATTTCAAAATAAGGGCACACTGAATATCATAAAACATTACAGGCATAGCGCTCTTCTAAAAATAATTCAGACTCGTCGGAAATCAGTGTGAATAACATACATATTACATGGCTGCCAGATCCAATTTACGCACGCTTTGAATTGTGCTCCATGTAGCCTAAATTAGAGTTGAATTCTGTGGAGCCAGACCATTAATTTGGCGAAATAAAATGCAAAAAAAAAATCGCCCAGACAATCGCCAAAAATTAAATCAACCGTGACGGACTCAGCCGGTGGTCGATTGGCGATACATTCGTCCTATCGCCCAAGCCTAGCACTAGCCCAATGTTAGCAGGGCTTAGCAAACACCGCTCTCCGACCAGGAGCCAAACACCCCCCCCAAACTCCTTCCCTCCCTCCAACAACGTGTTTCTATGGTTTCCTTCAGCTTCAACCAATCACGATTTGTGATTGGTCTGCAAGCTACAGGCACCGGAGCCGATCTAAAGCCCCTGACACACCGCCACGACGCTTCCCGACGCGTCCCGACGCCGACGGCTTTGGCCGACGAGTCTGTCGCCTCTCGTCGGGAGAAAGGAAAAAGTGAAGCACACTGCCCCGACTGCCGACCAGAGCGACTGAGTGGCGAGGACTCCCCCATAGAAATACAGACCAATAGGGGCAGCTCTGCTCACTGTTCATTCAAACAAACTAATGCCACTGCCACAGTTAATTTCATCAATGAGACAACATTAATCTCCCCAAAACAATTTAACCAGCCACGTTTTAACAGCGCTAAAGCCGAAATTAAAACAGTTTTTAGCAGCTTACTGCTGTGGCTCGGTTGCCGCGAATTGGCGATAGCCGATGCTAATTTCTGTTAGCCCGTCTATGGTGTTTTACATTACACGTTAGCATTAAGCTAGCGGGCTTTATATGCTTAGTTGTGAGCTGTGTGTGTTTTGAACGTTGTTTCAAACTATGTGGGTTTGATTGAACATCTTTGATGTTTAAATATATATTGCCGCTTAATATATTGCTTTACTCCTCTTTTTATTTTGTATACCATTTTTACTGTAGGACAGGCTAGGACACCGTTTGTTTACTGTGGTCACTTCCGTCCCTCCCACACACCGCGCTGATTCGCTTAGGGCACCGCCAATCAGAATCGCCATAGCTAGCACACAGCCAATCTGAGTACCCGACGAGTCTACTCTCCCGACGGCCGACGAGTCCCGACTGAGCATGTTCAATCGGTCCCGACGAGATCCGACAAGAGCCGAGGCTCCCCGACGGAGAGGAACACACCAAACAGACGAGCTGCCGACGCCGTCCGACGAGGCCAGGCGCCCGACGGTCGGGGCGGTGTGTCCCTGGCTTAAAAGGACGTTGTAAACAAAAGCATGTGTGCACAGTGACATGTGCCTCCCAGAACTGTGGGGGAGCTCCGGAGAGGGGAAAAAAAGAGAAACCAACGAAGGAGCGAGCTATTTCCAGCCGACTTGCATGTGAACGTGAGGTGAAATGTTTTGAGTTCCCAACGTGTAAGTGGAGTTGCGCCGGCGCAGCGCCGCATAGGCTAATATTAAAGGTCCCATATTATTAAAAGTTTTCTCCTCGGCTCAGAGCAGAGCAGAGTGACTGAGAGACCCGTGTTTCAGACCAAACACTCTATAGAAGTGATTGCTGTCGGAAGATACAACTGTTTAAAGGAGTCATCACCCGGAAATCGCATTTTTCCTTGTTAAAACATGTATACTGGTGTTGGACCTCAGTGGAAACTTGCCTGAAAACCTGGGGTTTGAAAGTGGCTGAGTTTTTTCGTTTGGGCTCTTTGTTTAAGCCAGAGCAGCTCATGAGGCTGCACACCACAACATTACGAGATTTTGATTCTGCTCCTACGGTGACGTCACCGTGGAGACTGCTTTCATAAACACACCTCTCTTCCACCACCCCGACTTCTGCTGCGCCGCCATTACGGGTTGTTTTATTTCCCACTGTAGCGCTGTTATTTCGTCACTTTATTAAGTTTTAATAATTTTTCATGCGAGAAAGTAAGGGTTTAGATCCCCAATGTGCGGTTAGTTTATCCAAATGACGGCTGTTTAGAAGTTTTCTCCGCGTTGGGAGAAGTGAGGTGCAGCCAGCTGCAGCCAGCACCAGAGGAGCGGAGGAGGAGTGACTCCTCAACCCGCCTGCAGCGCTCGTTTACCTGGCCGAACGACATCGTCATGCCGCCGAAAGAAACTATTGTTAATTTATTAAGTTTTAATATTTTTTCATGCGAGAAAGTAAGGGTTTAGATCCCCAATGTGCGGTTAGTTTATCCAAATGACGGCTGTTTAGAAGTTAGCTCCGCGTTGGGAGAAGTGAGGGTGCAGCCTGCTGCTGCAGTGAGCACCAGAGGAGAGGAGGAGCAGTGACTCCTCAACCCGCCTGCAGTGCTCGTTTAGCCGGCCGATAACAACGTCGTCGTGCCGCCGGAGGAAAGGGTCGTTAATTTATTAAGTTTTAATATTTTTTCATGCGAGAAAGTAAGGGTTTAGATCCCCAATGTGCGGTTAGTTTATCCAAATGACGGCTTAGAAGTTTGCTTCGCGTTGGGAGAAGTGCAGCTCCAGCGAGGCAGAGGAGCGGAGAGTGACTCGTCAGCAACCCGCCTGCAGCTGCTCGTTAACCGGTCAAACTACGTTGTCATGCCCGCGGAGGAAACGGTCGTTAATTAACTTACCCGCAGGTTTGTAGAGGTTTACCGCCGACTGGTTAAATTATTTTTAGGAGATAAATGTTGGTCTCATTGATGAAATCTAACAATTGTGGCAGTCGTATTAGTTTGTTTGAATGAAAAGTGAAGCTTCACAGACAGTGGCGGCCTTAGACATCTGGGGGCCCGTTTCAATATTTCATATGAGGCCCTATGCTGTTAAACATGAAATTATTTGCCCATGTGCCCATGTGTCGCTGATGCTTTAAACCCTGAAAGGACGCAGTAAACGCGCTATGCATCCCAGGTACGCACAACACATTAAGTGTTAAAATCACTACCAGGGCAAGAAACCAGGACTTGGCAGAAAAAAACGAGGACTGAAGTTGGTTTTCATCAAAAAAAAAAAAAAACATGAACAGGAATCTTAACACAATCAAAAACTACAGGCTTTATAATAATATTCTGAATTCAAATTGGCAACAAAAGTAATGAGAGCAAAGTGCTCCGAGTTATTTCAGCACCACGACCACGGACAAGGAAAGGACGAGACATGCGGACAGACAGACGTCTACAGGCGCTGATCCTGTCGGTGCTGCGGTGCTGGAGCAGCAGACAGACAGCTGTCTCCTCCATTAGTAAAATCTGTAAATAAGCTGCCAATAATATCACATTTTAGTTGTGCTCTCGCTGTGTTTTATTTCTCTGTTAAGTTAGGACGTAGCCTACTCATAGATCGCCTGTTTGGAGGCATTTTAACCCGAGGGAAAAAAGAAAAGAGGAGGAAAGTGATTGACAGACGTCAATCATCAGGTTACGCAACTGGGCGCACGTGAGGAGGAAAGCAGGAAAAACAAAAGGAATAATAGGCTACTGGGAGAAGGAAAACGAGGGTCTATTGATAGTTTGCGGGCCGTTTTCAAAGGTAAGACAAGTTGTTATTGATATTTCCTGCCGTATTATTAATCAGGAGCGATTAGTCCCGTCGCGGTGTGGCATGATACGCGCATCAGTGGTTGTAGAGCGGATCAGGGGTCGAGTGTGTGACCGCACGGTGGACAGAGCTGTTTGTGTGTGTGGTGGATGTAGGCGTGTGTGTGTGTGTATGATAAGGTGAAACCTATGAATTATTGTGCTGTCTTTGACTTGGTGGCTGGCAGCCGGGGGCCCCCCTGGTGGCTGGGGCCCGTTTCAATTGAAACGGTTGAAACATAGGTAAGGCCGCCTATGTTCACAGAGCAGCAGCAGCTCTGCCCCAGGGCTCTGTAGCCTACGTACAGAAATCACTACATTTGCATCAATAAATACATGTTTTACAATGAACCGATACAATTTTGTTTTATTTTATGAAGTTATAACATGGTTACGGTACACGACAGAGCAGCATAGTATGCGGTTTCCAATACAGCCTGCATTTAGCCCACTGGGCCAGCCACCATTCCAGCTCTGTCCTCCCTGCGTCCAATCAATGCGCACCTCATTACATATTAATACAATGAACATCCGGACCAGTCAAAACCTCGCGCCTACTCTCACGAGAGAAAGTTGCCATATGAAAAAGTGTCAGAACAAGCTCTATGTTTGTATTTAAAAAAAAAAAATGTTTCCAATAAGTTTTAAGAACTGATTCAAAGCAATTTAAGGGGGATTGGATACATAAAAAACCAGGTGATGACTCCTTTAAGACTTATATTAACACAAAAATATCACTTACTTCTGCTTTAATTACCGTCACCGTGAGCTTGGAAATCTCTTGGTGTCACCACCGTGGCTTTACACCGCGGTATACCGAAGTACGGTATACCTTTACACCCCTACAATAATCAGTGATGAACCTTCATGACTCAGCACTTTGTTTCCACGGCGACTCAGTGAAATGTGCAGAGTGAACAGACTTGATGCTAAAAGTCTGTGCAGGTGTGTGAGCTTCCTGCTCAGTGTTCACTCCAACACGTTAACATGAGAGCTGAGAGGAAGCTGCACAGCTGCTGCACATCTGGACTGAACAGGACTCAAGTCCAGCTGATGGAGTCTCTGATCACTGATCAATCACTGATCAATCACTGATCTATTACTGATCTATCACTGATCAATCACTGATCAATCACTGATCCATCACCTCTGTCCTCTGCTTCTCTTCACAGCTGGGAACCTTCAGAATTGTAATCAGAGGACTCCAAGGACCAAGCCCTGTGTGTGTGTGTGTGTGTGTGTGTGTGTGTGTGTGTGTGTGTGTGTGTGTGTGTGTGTGTGTCAGACGTTTAATTGACGGATGACGGACCCAATATCAGTGGCTGGTGAATCGTGAGCAACGTGACGTATAATCCGTGCGCCTGCATTATCCAATGAGAAAAAAAAATACAACAGTTTCATCCCGGATTTACTCTAAAATAGAATTTTGCACAAAGTTTGGCCTACATCGTCTGATAGATGAGTTATTACACTAATTTTATGACCCAGACTGGGCTCAAATTCAATTTTCTTTTCTGTACAGCTTTAACTAAGTGACCAAAATAAAATGAATGTTTAATTACCTGGATTATTTCCAGTTGAATAAAGAGAAACAGGCTTTGACTTTTCACAGTTTTGTAAATGTTTGCATTTTTTTTTGCATATTCAGGAATATATATATAATGTAATTATTTACTTACCGGTATTTACGTTTTTTATGAGCTTTTATTTTGAAAGAGCTGATGTTCACCTGTAAGTCTCAGCGACAGGTTGGATCAAAGAAGAAAGACTGAAAAATGAAAATCTCCACTTCCTCCGTTTGATGTTGTTGTGTATTCATTTATTTATTTGTTTTTGTTTTTTCTTTGTTACCATGGCGGTGAAAGGACAGTGATGTTACTGGAGGTTAGAGCTGCTAGTTGACCATCAGTTATGAATGAAATCATAGTGAAAACCAGTTCTTCCCCCTCTGGGTGGGGTCCCTGAACGCCACACTGAGAGCTGCTGGTTGTTGATCAGTGTCTCATGCACAGTTAACAGTTGGACTTCACTGCCTCCCTGTGGTCAGAGTGAGGAGCTGCAAAACCTTTTACTGTAAAGATTTTATTAAACACATTGTTATTGTTTGTTCTGAAAATCAACAAGTGCAACTCAATGTTAGAGTGATTATTACTAATAACAACAGATTCATTAATATTATCACATTTACTCTAAATGTTTATTTTTTCCTGACAGTCTTCACTGAAAATTATATTAATATTTGTAGTGATGAAATAGAAATACAAGACGATATTAAACAATACTCTATCACCTTTATCTGGACCCATTTATTCATATTTCTCTGTCACATTATGAATTAATTTGTTAATTCAGCATGTAGATAGCTGACATGATCCCATGGAGTTAAAACGTTACGAAACTTGAAACCAACTCTAACTTGAAGTAAATGTAAAATCTGTTCCTGTTGTTTTGTTGTTGTTGTTTTACATGAGTTTTCTTTGTCAGTAACAGTGTCTGCTGACTCATCCACTGACATTTAATCCCAGGAAATTTGATTTAATTTGAAAATTTATTCACAACTACAACTATAAGCATCCAAATCAGATGACGATGAAATCCAAAACAACCATAGAATTTAATTGAATTTCCATTTTTTAAAGTTATTATTGTTATAAAATGATATAAAATGTCCCGTCAGCTAGTGGTGAAAAGTATATTAATTGCAGAAGTGAGGTGTGACAGGTGGATGGGGGAGAAGCTGTCCCAGTATGTACTAAGTCTGGGAGTTGCTTCTATAGGCGCTATAATCTGTGCTCCATTACTGCCGATGCTTGTTCTAATATTCACTATCTTCTCAGTAAAGAAAGTTAGGAAGTGGTTGCTGCTGAGAGTGGGAGGGATGCATGGCTCAACGACACTATGGTTCTTGGTCAGCCTGGCCAGTGTTGAAGAGGAACCATAAAACACACAACACACAGCACTAAACCATCACATTACAAATATGTTTCATTCAAGCTGTCAGTAGGGATGTCACGATTATAGATTTTCTTGGTACGATTATTGTCAGAGAAATAATCACGGTGTTACGATTATCACAATTATTATGCATCAATAAATTTCACAACACTATGAATGTGTAAAATCAATTATAGTCAAAATATAATTACATTACTAATCTCTTAATATGGGTACAGTTATTAATCCGCCAGGGGAAGCGTTTGAAATATTTAAGTCAGTAATTCTCATCTATACCAAATGTTTAAGTTTATATTAATCATTAATGACAATACAAATAACAAGCTAACATTTAAATTCCTACTAATTTAGTGTTACTTTAGATAAATGGACCAGTATCTGTGCATTTACCTTTACTTTGGCGCTCAAAGTGACGGTATTTAGGAATCTTTACGATCAATTAATTGTGGCGTTTAATACAGCAATTAACTGTGAAAACAAGTAATTGTGACATCCCTAGCTGTCAGTGATATTTGCTGTTTGCTCGCTGCTCACTATTCAACAATCTGATAGCTGAAGGAGAAACAGGATTGGAGCAGCGGTTGCCGTGGACACAAACACAGCTGACAGGAAGTGATGCTTCCTGCTTTCCTCATCAGCTGCTTCCACCACAAGTCACAGCTCAACTCTCATCTCCTTTAGAGCAAACCATGACAATACTGTATGTTGGAGGCTGTGAAACCACGATACACTGCAAAAACTCAAAATCTAACCAATTTGTCCTATTTCCTGTCAAAAATGTCATTTCTAGTCAAAACAAATCTAATTTCACCTAAAATAAGACCCATCACATAAAAAGTAGCTTGTTTTTTAGACACATTTTACTTATTTCAAGCATATTTTCACTTGAAATAATCTGATAGTGGAGCAAGTTTTTCTTTCTTATTACAAGCACAAAAATCTGGCTTTCACTGGCAGATTTTTCTACTCATTTCAAGTGAAAATTTGTTTGAAATCAGTGAAAATGATCTAAAAACAAGTTAATTTTTAGGTGATGTGTCTCATTTTAATTGGAAAGAGATTAGTTTTGACTAGAAATGAGACATTTTGACAAGAAAGAAGACAAATATTCTTGGAAAGATTTTGAGTTTTTGCAGTGTATAAAAGAAAAGGTTAAAAGACTTTGACTGAAAGAATGATAACAAGTAGACAAAACAAGTGGCTCCTCTGCTGCCCCCCCCCCCCCCCCCCCCCAAAACAAACACACACAATCATTTATAAGTTACATAGAGACGTTATGAGCTAATGTTTAGCGTGACTGAACGTGACTGGAGACCCCTCCGTGACCAGACCACGATCCAGGTCTCTGCCTCCTCCTGTAGTATTTACAAATACAAATACTATACAGGATAGGCCTATCTCCTCTTCTCCTCTCCTGTAGTATTAGTAGTATTTACAAATACTACTACAGGAGCCTGTCTGTCACTCTGCTGCTGTCATGGAGCAGTCAGTCGCTTGTCGCTTTGTTGTGGTACGTGGTCAAGCCAGCAGTTTTTTGTTTTTTTTTGCCTGGCTTTTTTTTTTCTTGTGCCGGATTTTTTTTTTTTTTTTTGGCTGGCCCTAATACTCCTTCGTAGTCTTCACACCGACTGACAAAGTCCGATAAGACAGATAGGACCAGGATCAGACTGTGTCCTCGGGGAGTTGGAGCAGAAAGCTGCAGGACTGGGACGACCAACAGCTGTCAGTCCTCCTCCTCTTCCTCCTCCTCCTCCTCCTCCTCCTCCTCTTCCTCCTCCTCCTCCTCCTCCTCTTCCTCCTCCTCCTCCTCCTCCTCCTCCTCCTCCTCCTCCTCTTCCTCCTCCTCCTCCTCCTCCTCCTCCTCTTCCTCCTCGGGGAGTTGGAGCAGAAAGCTGCAGGACTGGGACGACAAACAGCTGTCAGTCCTCCTCCTCTTCTTCCTCCTCCTCCTCCTCCTCTTCCTCCTCCTCCTCTTCCTCCTCTTCCTCCTCGGGGAGTTGGAGCAGAAAGCTGCAGGACTGGGTCAGTCAACATGATGAACAACAGACATGTGGAGAACCAGTGTTGGTGACAGTAGCAGGGACATTGGCTCCTTCACACTGCAGCAACACATAGAAACTAATGGAAGATCAGAAGTTAAAGCTGATGAAGTCTCCTCTTCCTCCTCCTCCTCCTCTTCCACCTCCTCTTCCACCTCCTCTTCCTCCTCCTCCTCCTCTTCCTCCTCCTCCTCTTCCTTCTCCTCTTCTTCCTCTTCCTCTTCCTCCTCCTCCTCCTCCTCTTCCTCCTCGGGGAGTTGGAGCAGAAAGCTGCAGGACTGGGACGACCAACAGCTGTCAGTCCTCCTCCTCTTCCTCCTCCTTCTCCTCCTTCTCCTCCTCTTCCTCCTCCTCCTCCTCCTCTTCCTCCTCCTTCTCCTCTTCTTCCTCCTCCTCTTCTGCTTCCTCTCTCCTCTTCCTCCTCTCCCTCCTCCTCTTCCTCCTCCTCATCTTCCTCTTCCTCCTCTTCCTCCTCCTCCTCCTCTTCCTCCTCCTTCTCCTTCTCCTCTTCTTCCTCCTCCTCTCTCCTCCTCCTCGTCTTCCTCCTCCTCCTCTCTCCTCCTCTTCATCCTCCTCTCTCCTCCTCTTCCTCCTCCTCCTCCTCCTCCTCCTCCTCCTCCTCTTCCTCCTCCTCCTCCTCCTCTTCCTCCTCCTCCTCCTCTTCCTCCTCCTCATCCTCCTCTTCCTCTTCCTCCTGCTCCTCTTCCTCCTCCTCTTCCTCCTTCTTCTTCCTCCTCCTCTTCGTCCTCCTCCTCTTCCTCCTCTCTCCTCCTCTTCCTCTTCCTCCTCCTCTTCTCCCTCCTCCTCCTCCTCTTCCTCCTCCTCCTCTTCATCCTCCTCTCTCCTCCTCCTCTTTTTCCTCATCCCCTTCTTCCTCCTTCCTTCTCCTCCTCCTCCTCTCTCCTCCTCTTTCTCCTCCTCTTCCTCTTCCTCCTCTTCCTCCTCCTCCTTCTCCCCTCCTCCTCCTCCTCCTCCCCTTCCTCCTCTTCCTCCTCCTCCTCCTCTTCCTCCTCTTCCTCTTCTTCCTCCTCTTCCTCCTGCAGAGACTCCTCCTCCTCCTCTTCCTCCTCCTCTTCCTCCTCCTCCTCTTCCTCCTCCTCTATCTTCCTCCTCCTCTCCCACCTCCTCTTCTTCTTCCTCCTCCTCCTCCTCCTCCTCTTTTTCCTCCTTCTCCTCCTCCTCCTCCTCCTCTTCCTCCTCCTCTCTCCTCCTCCTCCTCTTCCTCCTCCTCCTCTTCTTCCTCCTTCCTCCTCTTCCTCCTCTTCATCTTCCTCCTCCTCCTCCTCCTCCTCCTCTTCTTCTTCCTCCTGCTCCTCTTTTTCCTCCTCTTCCTCTCCCTCCTCCTCCTCCTGCTCCTCCTCCTCCTCCTCTTCCTCCTCCTCTCCCTCTTCCTCCTCCTCTTTCTCCTCCTCCTCCTCCTCTTCCTCCTCCTCCTCTTCCTCCTCCTCCTCCTCCTCCTCCTCCTCCTCCTCCTCCTCTCTCCTCCTCCTCCTCCTCCTCCTCCTCGTGTTATTGTATCAATATCATTATTGACCTCAGACATTTTTGTGGATATTTACATCATATTTTTAAAGTGTTACTCTTCTATATTTCTATTTGTATTAACACATCACAGAGTATCTTGGCAGGTCATATATATACAGACACACTACTCACTAAAAGTTCAGCATGAAACAATAAAGAAGGATTCTGCATCAATGAGTTGAAGTGACATGTGAGATAAGTTTCACATTAACTCCTTCACTCTGTCTTATTACTGTAACTGCAGGATCTGACCCTCAGATTCCTCATGGGATGGATTGTTCTCCTATCATCACTGCTTTAAAAAACTAACTAACTAACTAATACTGTTGCACTGGAAAGAGACTAGACCTCGTTTAACCACTGGAAGAGGTTCATGCTGCACATATTAATAACACAGTCAATGTGGTTAGAGACAGAGAAGAGACAAATAAACGAGTTATCTGATGTTTGAGTTGGACTTGACTGCCTCCCTGTGGTCAGAGTGAGGAACTGCAGAACCTTTTACTGGAAAGATTTTATTAAACAGAGTTATTGTTTGTTCTGAAAATCAACAAGTACAACTCAACAGTAACTTCAAACATTTATAAAATGTAAAATCTGTTTCTGTTTTCTCAGACATTAGTTTTCCTTGTCAGTAACAGTGTCAGCTGTTTCCTGTAAACACACAGAGGGAGGAGATAGAAAGTGAAAGTATTTAGTTCAGACTCCATTTTAAGACGACATGAAGGAGTAAGAGTGAAGCTGCGTTAGGTGAGTGTATTCAACTTTATTATTATTATTCACCGTTAAAGTCTGTGAGTGTCAGTCCCTGTGAAGTGTGGAGGGAAGAAGAGTCAGAGTGAACTACTGAGACTAAAGGGGGGACAGCAGGAGGACAGCTACTCCCTGTTGTCTCAGTCTGACTCAGGCCCTGTCCACACTGACACTTTGACTAAAACATCTGTTTCTTACGGAGCTCCTAAAGGGACATGGGGGAAAAATATCCTGCACCGACAATTAAAGGTAACAAACCTACTGCTTTGACTATAGGGATTATGACAATGGGCCAATAAATGTTTAACTATCCCTTTTTAAAATGTTACACTAGTCTGCCATTGTTGTTGTAGTTGTAGTTGTTGTCTTTACGTCTACTGGTGTGGCTCAGGTTACAGGTTAGAGAGGTGAGGCTATGACATCATCATTTCACTAATGATCCCTTTTGTTTTTTCTGTAGGTGCAGCCACACTATACCCAACAGAATTGCAGTGTTGTGTCACTCTCAATGAAAATACATTGGGTCATGCAGTCGCCCGTCGGGTGTCACCGTTGCTGCGCTAAGCATGCTGGGATACCCGGCGGCGTGACCCAATGTAATAAGAGTGACACGATACTCCACAATAGTTGGGTATAGTGTGGCTGCACTTTAAGGAGATTTACCCACTATTCACCCACCAGGTTTAAAAAAAATACTGTTTTAGGACAAAACGCTGACATGAAAAAGAAGAACAAGAGCTTAATATACTGTGTGTTTGACCTTTAAAATAAAAGTTCAACACTTTCCCCTTACCTTTCCCCTTAACTGATGAATCTGAAGCTACGTCAGTGTTGTTCAGTGTTTCTGGTTTCCCTCTCAGACTGACTGAAGTCCTGAAGATGAGTGTTAATGTGGAGGAAGAGGAGGACGGACCAGAGTCTCCAGGATCCACCTGTCCGTCTCTGAAGAGTGACCAGTCCAAAGGTGATCCTCCATTCTTCAGTCCTGAACCTGGACCTGGACCTTCAGAGTCACGGTAAGAGACGGTTTCTACTGTAAACTGAGCTGAAGATGATTCAGTCATTAGACTCATGTGAAGGAAACAGAGAGAAACCAGGAACCAGATCCATCAGACTCTGACCCCCCAAAAGTAGAATAAATGTAATAGTAACTTAGTCTACTCCAAATACTTTACAGGCACCAACTGGTCTCAGATCAGTGAGGCAACATCCATGTTTGTCCTCAGTCCTCTCTCTTCTTTCTCCTCTCCATTGAAGAAAAGACACATCAGTGTTAATCTGTGTTTGTCCTCACCATCATCTTTATGATTTAATATAATTATCAGATTACAGAGTGTTTTTGTTTCATGTATTATATCATCTAGTCTTGACAGGAGGAAGAGGAGTGGTGTCTCTGTGGACCAGCAGCTGTCCTGCTGTGGTCTCTGTCAGGACGTCCTGAAGGATCCAGTCTCCATCAGCTGTGGACACTGGTTCTGCAGACAGTGCTTCACCTCAGACTGGGACCAGTCTGGTTCTTCAGGAATCCCCCTCCTGTCCCCAGTGTGGAAAAAGACCCAGAACCAGAGGTGAGCTGCAGACAGCCAATCAGAGCAGCTGTGGACAAAGTGAGACTGAACATCTGTCTGCTGATGTGGTCATTAGTGAAACCAGGACCTGTTGTTTTCTCCAGAGTCATTGTTCCATCACACAGCACTGACATTTAAGATGATGATTCAAACCTTCTCTTTGTTGTCTGTAGTTTTTCTGTAGCTGATGAAAATAATCTGATCAGATTGTCAGACTCTCTGTCTTCAGTCTGACTCTGTCTCTTCTCTCTCAGCAGATCGTGGTCTGCAGGAGGTTTTAGATCAACATAAGATCAGTCTGAGGAGCAGATGTGAACGAGTGACTGAAGGAACTGAGGGAACAGGAAGTGGAACCCTCCTCAACAGGATCTACACTGAGCTCTACATCACAGAGGGACAGAGTGAAGAGGTTAATACCCAACATGAGGTGAGACAGCTGGAGACAACGTCCAAGAAGAAGACCCTCCATGACACTACAATCAAGTGCAACGACATCTTTAAAGACTTACCTGTCCAACAGAGAGAGGACGTCTCTACGGTCTCACCCGTCCAACAGAGAGAGGACGTCTCTACGGTCTCACCTGTCCAACAGAGAGAGGACGTCTCTACGGTCTCACCTGTCCAACAGAGACCCATCAGAGTGGTTCTGACCAACGGCGTCGCTGGCGTTGGAAAAACCTTCTCGGTGCAGAAGTTCACTCTGGACTGGGCCGAGGGCTTGGAGAACCAAGATGTCAGTCTGCTGGTTCTGCTTTCGTTCAGGGAGCTGAACCTGATCAGAGATCAGCAGTACAGTCTTCTCAGGCTGCTCCATGTTTTCCATCCAACATTACAGAAGGTCACAGCAGAGCAGCTGGCTGTCTGTAAACTTCTCTTCATCTTTGACGGCCTGGATGAAAGCCGACTGTCACTGGACTTCAACAACAGGGAGGTTGTGTCTGATGTCACACAGACGTCATCAGTCAACGTGCTGCTGACAAACCTCATCCAGGGGAATCTACTTCCCTCGGCTCTGGTCTGGATCACCTCCAGACCTGCAGCAGCCAATCAGATCCCTCCTACATGTGTCGACAGGGTAACAGAGGTCCGAGGCTTCACTGACGCCCAGATGGAGGAGTACTTCAGGAGGAGGTCCAGTGATGAAGATCTGTCCAGAAGAATCATCTCACACATCAAGACGTCCAGGACCCTCCACATCATGTGTCAAGTCCCAGTCTTCTGCTGGATCAGTGCTACAGTTCTGGAGCACATGTTGACCACAGACCAGAGAGGAGAGCTGCCCAAGACCACGACGGACCTGTTCTCACACTTCCTGCTGGTCCAGACAAAGAGGAAGAAGAACAAGTACGGTGAAGGACATGAGATGAGTCCACAGGAGCTGACGGAGGCCGACAGGGAAGTTCTTCTGAAGCTGGGGAGGCTGGCGTTTGAACAGCTGGAGGAAGGAAACATCATGTTCTACCAAGAAGACCTGGAGCAGTGTGGTCTGGATGTCACAGAGGCCTTGGTGAACTCAGGACTCTGTACTGAGATCTTCAAAAGAGAGAGTGTGATCTTCCAGAAAACAGTCTACTGCTTTGTTCATCTGAGTGTTCAGGAGTTTCTGGCTGCAGTCTACATGTTCCACTGTTTCACCAACAGGAACACAAAGGTCCTGGAGAACTTCCTGGAAGAAGAAGAAGAAGAAGAAGAAGAAGAAGAAGAAGAAGAAGAAGAAGAAGAAGAAGAAGAAGAAGAAGAAGAAGAAGAAGAAGAAGAAGAAGGAGGAGGAGGAGGAGGAGGAGGAGGAGAAGAGAAATGGCAATTTTCTAATAATGATGGATACTCAACTCTGGAGAACTTCCTGGGAGAAGACTATGAAGAGAAAGGGAAGAGCTCAATGTCTTCTTCTCATGGATTCAATGCGAGCAGTCAACCATCGATCAATGACAGTGATGGTTGGATCAATGACAGTAATCCATGGATCAATGACAGTCCTCCACAGATCAATAACAGTCCTCCACCCCTGGTTAACTTCCTGGAGAGAGCCATGCAGAAATCCCTCCGCAGTAGAAACGGTCACCTGGACCTGTTTGTTCGCTTCCTTCATGGCCTCTCTCTGGAGTCCAACCAGAGGCTGTTAGGAGGTCTGCTGGGTCAGACAGACAACAGTCCAGAAACCATCCAGAGAACCATCAACAACCTCAAGGAGATGGAGACTGAGGACAGTGATGACCTCTCTCCTGACAGAAGCATCAACATCTTCCACTGTCTGACGGAGATGAAGGACCAGTCAGTTCATCAGGAGATCCAACAGTTCCTGGAGTCAGAGAACAGATCAGAGAAGAAACTCTCTGAGATCCAGTGTTCAGCTCTGGCCTACATGCTGCAGATGTCAGAGCAGGTTCTGGACGAGTTGGACCTGGAGAAGTACAGGACATCATATCAAGGACGACTGAGACTGATCCCAGCTGTGAGGAACTGCAGGAAGGCTGAGTGAGTCCAGACATGATCAATAACACACACACACACACACACACACACACACACACACACACACACACACACACACACACACACACACACACACACACACACACACACACACACACACACACACACACACACACAGTTAAATGATTCTCATTAGTCTCGGTCATCTGAGAATGGGTTTTTCCAGCCCAGCCCTGATGAGGATTATTGTTTCATGTCCAACACAAAGAGAGAAGATGAACTGAACCAGAGTGTGAAGAGCACATGTTGATCACATGATGACATGTTGTGTGTGTTTAGTACAAATTGTCTGATTTTACTCTCACACAGTTTGTTTCTTCTCTAATCACAGGCTTGTTGAGTGTTACCTCTCAGAGATTCACTGTGAAGTCGTTGCCTCAGCTCTGAAGTCCAGCCCCTCCCACCTGACACACCTGGACCTGAGTGGAAACAAGCTGGATGATTCATCAGTGGAGCTTCTGTGTGCTGGACTGGAGAGTCCAAACTGTAGACTGGAGACTCTGGGGTGAGTTCACTGACTGGAGCTGTTGTAGTTGTTTGAAGCTTCAGCTTCTCATTGGTTCATACATGTCAGGATTTGTGTGTGAGGATTTTTCTCAAGAAGCTGAAGAGAGAAAACAGTTGAGATGAGTCCAGAGAGAAGAAGGTGAGAGCAGTCGTAGTGTTTGTGATTCAGAGCAGCAGAGAACGAGCTCAGCTTCTACAACTGTTGTTTTCAACTCAGACACTTGTTGTTGAAGCAACGTGCAGCACTGATCTGAGAGCAGATGTTGAGTTGTGGTCAGAAACACAGCAGCTGGTGGATGTTGTGGAGCTGACAGAACCATGGGAGGAAGCATGAGAGGAAGCAGCTGAGATCCACAGAGCTGGCAGCAGAGGCAGAGGAGGCTGGAAAGCTGCGCTCCAGTGGAGGCTGGCTGTAGGGAGCTGTTGGCAGCTAAAGTCTGCTCCCTGGTAGCTCAACTGGCTGGGAGAGGCTGGAGTGTGAAGCAGGAAGTGAAGAGCACGGCACACACTGCAGCCACTTCCTGTCAATGACTGTGAATGCTGAGAATCAAGGTGAGACAGGTGAGAGCAGAGCTGCTAGTGTTGGTCTTGTTGCTGCTGACATGAAGCAGCTGCAGAGGCTCAGCTGGTTTGTTTGGAGGCTCACCAAGATGGGCTGAAGGTTGTTGCTTCATGTTCACCGAGAAGTTTATTTACTTCAACAAGCCGACATGTTTGTAAAACTAGATCTAATTCAAAGTCTGGTGCGAGACCCAAGTTGAGGCTCTGTGTGTTCACGTGCAGTCAGAAGCTCCCGTTTGTGTCATAAACACAGGAATAACAACTCTTGACTTGCTTGAAGTAAATAAACTTCTGGGTGCATGTTGAGTCTCCATCTGACGCTGTCTGTGGCTTTGAGGGATGGAAACAGCCTAAGCAGCAGAACTTACATCCGCTCCCATTCATCGCTGCCGTGGTGATGCGGGGACAGACACAACTACCGCAAAACAGGAGACATTAAACTGATAATCTTCAGATTCCCAAGTTGAATTTGCCCGGAATTGTCCTTTAATGAGCTATTTTCTCTCTGTCACTGTTTAACCTGCTTCCTGTTGCTTCAGCTGTTGGACTTTGATTTTCTAAACTTGTTCTTTCTGAAGTTTCTTAAGCTCTGAACAGATGATGAGACACTGAACGCTGTCAACAAGGAGCTTTGTCCTCAACTCACTGCTTTTATTCTTTATTCAGATTGCAGCGCTGCTGGTTGTCAGAGATCAGCTGTTCTTCTCTGGGCTCAGCTCTGAAGTCCAACCCCTCCCACCTGAGACACCTGGACCTGAGCATCAACGACCTGCAGGATTCAGGAGTGAAGGATCTGAGTGGTTTTCTGGAGAGTCCAGACTGTAGACTGGAGACTCTGAGGTCAGTTCATTGACTGTTGTATCTGATCCACCTACAGTGGATTAAAGTGAATTTATAAAAATATACTTTCTTCTGAAAACATTGAATAGAAATAGATTTTTTTCTGTGTTTCTATATTTAGATTTTAATGCATCTTGAGCAGGACATGTCCTAAAAACAAAAAACTTTTCTTCTAAATAATCTGTGACAAATGATGTAAAATGAGTCCAGAAACACAGAGTTGTATTAATTCCTCATTTGAGTCCAGATTTATTTTCCTCTTTATTCAGATTTTTATCAAAAATCAAAGTTACACCACTTGACACTGGGTTTCATCACGTCACTGACCCCTGTGCTGTTAGTTTATTGATTTAACCCTGATACGAGTTGATCAATAAAGTTATTGATGATGATGATGATGATAATAATAATAATAATAATAATAATAATAATAATAATAATAATAATAATAATAATAATAATAATAATAATAATAATAACAGAGAAGAATAAAAATATAAAGTTAGTGACATGAAATGGTACAAATATAAATCTGTCTAAAAGAATCAGAATCTCTAAATCAGAGAGTTGTAGTCAGTGTTTAGTCCAACAGGTATTGATCAGATATTGATTGTATATTGACAGACTGAGCTGAGGTCAGCAGCAGCTGATGAATCTGTGCTGACATGTGGATGATGTGTGTAGAAGGCCACATGATGAAGATCCACAAGAACACAAGGACACAAGTCCCTCTATTGATTATTGATCAGGACTCATCTGATTATTGATCAGTAATCAATGAATATTTCTTCTTCTTTTATTCTTTATTCAGATTAAAGGACTGCAGTTTGTCAGAGATCAGCTGTTCTTCTCTGGTCTCAGCTCTGAAGTCCAACCCCTCCCACCTGAGACACCTGGACCTGAGCTTCAACAACCTGCAGGATTCAGGAGTGAAGGATCTGAGTGGTTTTCTGGAGAGTCCAGACTGTCGACTGGAGACTCTGAGGTCAGTTCACTGACTGTTACTGTTGTAGATCTTAGATCTTTGATCCACAACTGAACCTGATTGATCTTCACTCAGAACTTGAATCATTGACTTTGATTGAATTGATTAATGACATTTGAAATAGTGGTTGTTGAATATTTGCAGTTGTTGTTGTGTGAGAATGATTCTTCAGTTTCAGCTCATTTCACTCAGTGGTCATGAATAATGTCTGTTCACTTCAGTTCAACCTTCACACACACTCGTATTTCTCTCAGTCAGACGACTCATGTTTTCTAGAAACTCTGGAGAAAATGTCCAGTATCAGCTCATCAACTCACTTCATCTCTATCACAACAATGTGCACAAGATCCTCACAACTCATGTTTGGACAAAGACACTGAAATTCACCTGTTGAAGAAAAAACTCTTCTTTCTGATCATCAATGAATTAATCTTCTTTTATTCTTTATTCAGATTGGACAGCTGCAGGTTGTCAGAGATCAGCTGTTCTTCTCTGGTCTCAGCTCTGAAGTCCAACCCCTCCCACCTGAGAGAACTGGACCTGAGACAGAACAACCTGGAGGATTCAGACGTGAAGGATCTGGATGATCTTGTGAAGAGTCCAGACTGTAGACTGGAGACTGTGAGGTCAGTAGGGGGGCGGAGTCAGTCTGTGCTGCTTTCAGCTCTATTGGACTAAAGTCAGTGAGACAATAACAGAGACAACAGTCAGCCAATCAGAGCAGAGAGAGACAACAGTCAGCCAATCAGAGCAGAGAGAGACAACAGTCAGCCAATCAGAGCAGAGAGAGACAACAGTCAGCCAATCAGAGCAGAGATAGAGACAACAGTCAGCCAATCAGAGCAGAGAGAGACAACAGTCAGCCAATCAGAGCAGAGAGAGACAACAGTCAGCCAATCAGAGCAGAGAGACAACAGCCAATCAGAGCAGAGAGAGACAACAGTCAGCCAATCAGAGCAGAGAGAGACAACAGTCGGCCAATCAGAGCAGAGAGAGACAACAGTCAGCCAATCAGAGCAGACCAGATGTTCATCAACACTCAGAGACTCTGTGTTTGAGTGACAACAGTGACTCATCAGTGATGAACCTTCATGACTCAGCACTTTGTTTCCACGGCGACTCAGTGAAATGTGCAGAGTGAACAGACTTGATGCTAAAAGTCTGTGCAGGTGTGTGAGCTTCCTGCTCAGTGTTCACTCCAACACGTTAACATGAGAGCTGAGAGGAAGCTGCACAGCTGCTGCACATCTGGACTGAACAGGACTCAAGTCCAGCTGATGGAGTCTCTGATCACTGATCAATCACTGATCAATCACTGATCTATTACTGATCTATCACTGATCAATCACTGATCAATCACTGATCAATCACTGATCTATCACTGATCTGTCACTGATCCATCACTGAACCATCACTGATCTGTCACTGATCCATCACTGATCTATTACTGATCCATCACTGATCTATCACTGATCCATCACTGATCAATCACTGATCTATCACTGATCCATCACTGATCAATCACTGATCAATCACTGATCAATCACTGATCAATCACTGATCCATCACTGATCTATCACTGATCCATCACTGATCCATCACTGATCAGTCACCTCTGTCCTCTGCTTCTCTTCACAGACGCTGATAGAGACCTTTGTCCTGATGGAAGTGAAGAGGACTGTGTGTGTCTCAGTCCACCATCTTCCCTGTGTGTTCTGGACTGACAGAGTTCATCACATTAACAGATGAAAACCGACCAGAACAAAATGAGAGTTTAACTAAGTGACCAAAAGACTAAAGATTAGTTTAATTACCTGGATTATGACGATGAGAAATTTAATTTGCAATTGAATAAAGAGAAACAGACTTTGACTTTTCACAATTTTGTAAATACTTTTTTTGTATATATATATTCAGGTCATGTTAACTGGGTTACAGTTGTGCATTATGTGTAATTATACAACAAGTAGTTCCGACCAAGCAATCTGATTGGTCAATAAGACATTTAGAACGTGCTCAAATCAGCATTACAGCACGGCTGACTCATCACTGAAAATATTACTTCGCCATGTCATGTTGTTTACACATCTCCATGGCAACATGGATTTTTATGATTTTTCCCCCTTTTATTTTAACTCATTGAGTGCCATTGACGTATATATACGTCAATCAAAATCCAACGCTTGAGTGCCATTGACGTATATATACGTCAAATGCAGTTTTCTGCGGCTGGTAAATGGGGACGCTGTTGCGCACACTGTGAGTAATTTTGGGGCTTCTGGGATGTGTAGAACGAAGAAGACTGTAGATCAGAGCAAGAAGTGAAGAGGAAGTAGAAGACGAGTGCGATCGGTACAGAGATAAAAAAGTTGGGAAGAGTTTCTATTTCTAGAGGAAAACGACGGGCAGAGCCTGGAACAAGTGTAACGTGGAGCTGCAGGAAGCTTAGCCACGGATGCTATTAGCATAGCTCCAGCATGAAGTGATCGGAGGAGGCAGGAAAGGTAAACTGATCTAGATGATCAGCACCGAAATGCCGAAGCGAAAGCGGATCGCGGAGTCAGTTTCACCAGTTGCTGTAAACCGACGTCGTGACGACGAACCGAGAGATCAGCGCGGTGAGTCGCTGCCGCGGCCGCGTCCAGCAGAGAGGCTGAAGACGCCACGACGTCTCCCTCCCTCCTTCAGAGACGAGGGGAAGCAGCAGGAGGAGAAGTAGGAGAGGGGAGGGGCAGAGAGGGGGTGAGGGGAGGGGGGAGGAGGGGGGAGGAGAGGGTGAGGGGGCAGCAACTGCAGGAGGAGTAGGAGAGCAGGCATCACTCTGCATAGTAGGACTCCTACTTGTTGTATTTTAGTTTTTTTTTTTTTGTAGCTACAATGAAAAAACATGTGAAATGAAATTTTCAGATGTCTTACATGTTTCTGAAGCCAAAATTAAAACGGATAAATCACTGTTTGTCTTGAGAGACTCTCTTTCACAAAAATGCATTTTTCTCAGCTTTCTAGAAAAAAAGTGGTCTTTTTGGTGCAACCAGGCTCTATTCAACTTAAGATAAATTAAGAATGGAACAAGGTACAAACAAATGGTTTTTCCCTAGTTAAATAGAGAGTCTCCTCTTTCCTTTGAGCTATTTTGTGTTTTCAGAGTCATAATACAAAATATTCTCTTGGTCTTAAAATATTACTCAAAATGCCCCGAAACGCTGGCACATGGCACTGACCATTTTATAAAAGGGCTGGCACTCAATGAGTTAAGAAACGTCATTTATTACTCGTGAAAATAAATCACAAACTACAGTACATTGACCTCCTGTAGGTTGTTCCTGACAGCTGCCAAAGTCACATTTGTAGAACAATTATGTTATTTTATTTTTTGTTATTGTAAACTTCCCCGTTACAGCCGAAAGGATTGCCTCCCTCCCGTGTGTGTAACGTAAAGTCGGAGAGACACGAGTTGTGATGGCGATGAATATGTTTTTTTAATTATGGCCTGGAGCTGAATATTTCATTGGATAAAACGGAGGTGAGCACACCCTCTCGGGTAATATTGCTTAATTATTTACTTACCAGTACATTTTTTATGAGGTTTTATTTTAATAGAGCTGATGTTCACCTGTAAGCCTCAACGACAGGTTGGATCAAAGAGTCATGACTGAAGAATGAAAATCTCCACTTCCTCCGTTTTTATTATGTTGTTTATATGGATTTATTTGTTTGTTTTTCTCTGTCACCATGGCGATGAATGAACTTTGTTGTATTGTCACAATTTATAGTGATAGGACAGTGATGTTACTGAAAGTCTGAGCTGTTGTTGTTGTTGACTGATTACACCATGAATCTCCACCTGATGAGTCGACCATCAGTTATGAATGAAATCATAGTGAAAACCAGTTCTTCCCCCTCTGGGTGGGGTCCCTGAACGCCACACTGAGAGCTGCTGGTTGTTGATCAGTGTCTCATGCACAGTTAACAGTTGGACTTCACTGCCTCCCTGTGGTCAGAGTGAGGAGCTGCAAAACCTTTAACTGTAAAGATTTTATTAAACACAGAGTTATTGTTTGTTCTGAAAATCAACAAGTGCAACTCAATGTTAGAGTGATTATTACTAATATCAACAGATTCATTAATATTATCACATTTACTCTTCATGTTTATTTTTTCCTGACAGTCTTCACTGAAAATTATATTAATATTTGGCGTGATGAAATGTAAATACAAGACGATATACTCTATCACCTTTATCTGGATCCATTTGTTCATGTTTCTCGTCACATTATGAATTAATTTGTTCATTCAGCATGTACCGTATTTGCTCCCATGGAGTTAAAACTTTATGAAACTTGAAACCACCTCTAACTTGAAGTAAATGTAAAATCTGACTGTTGTTGTTTTGTTTTTTTTACATTAGTTTCCTTGTCAGTAACAGTGTCTGCTGACTCATCCACTGAATTTTAATCCCAGGAAATTTGATTTAATCTGAAAATAAATTCATAACTACAACTATTACCACATAAACCAAATGATGATAAAATCAAAAACAACCATATAATTTAATTTAATTTCCATTTTTTATTATATTATACAATTATATAAAATGTCCCATCAGCCAGGGGTGAAAAATGTATTCACATCTTATAATATTTACAACTAACACATGATACATAAGGTATGAGTCCGTATGAAGGGCCACTTTAGTCCACCTCCTCAATAGTGGGCCCCTGGGAGCCGGGTCGTGCCTGCTCTCCACAGCTACTTGCAGGCGTTCCTCCCTGATACAACTTGCTGATGATGGGGTTGCACACTTTCTCCAGCTCCTTCTGCTTGTGTTGGTACTCCTCTTTATCAGCCAGCTGGTTGTTCTCCAGCCAGGTGATGGTCTCATCACACTTCTCCACCACCTTCTTCTGGTCCTCCTCACTTATTTTGCCCTTCATGTTCTCGTCCTGCACGCTGCTCTTCATGTTGAAGGCGTAGGACTCTAGGGAGTTCTTGGCAGAGACCTTGTCCCTCTGGACGTCGTCCTCGGCTTTGTACTTTGCTCATATTTACAGTATAAAATATATATACAGTAAATATGAGCATTATAGCTCAATAACTCCCAGGTCATGTGACCTGTTGGCTCAAAATCAACACAGGATGGTAGAGCTAAGCCTCCTCTATGACACACACCTGTTTTTATTGCATTTAAACAAATGTAATATTTTATATGAATTCTTTATGTATTTTATACAGTAAATATGAGCATTATAGCTCAATAACTCCCAGGTCATGTGACCTGTTGACTCAAAATCAACACAGGATGGTAGGGCTAAGCCTCCTCTATGAGACGCACCTGTTTTTATTGCATTTGAACACATCTTATATTTTATATGGATTTTTAATATATTGAGAAGCGAGTGAGTGAGCGAATGTCTGTCAAATATCCAACTTCAAACTAACTTCACTGCAGTGCGGAGCTTTTGTTTCCGGTCGGATTACATAATAAAACGAAGTTTCTCGAACTTTGTAGAAAAGGTGAGATAGAAACCTGACTCATAAAATCACAATCACATAATTGACCCGAATTTTAAAAAGTTTTATGAGCTTTATGTGTTTTTTTCTTTCTTTCTTTCTTTTGTGTCTATTGAAGAGAAGCAACATGTAATTTATATAGCCTACATTAACAGGTTCAATAGAACATACAGGTGAATTAAAAATTACACCACACACAGATCAACTGTGAATTAGACTAATATAGTGTAGGCTACATGTAAACAGCAAGCTACAAGAGAGGCAGGTGTTACGTTAGTAGGGTTATTGTGAGTGTTATTTGTATTTGTGGAGGGTGTTTGATAGATCTGTAGGCCTATCTGTCTTCAGCCATCAGGCTTTTTGATCTTTCTGCAAATGGTAGATGAGCTGACAGACAAATTAATTCCCCGTCGGAGATTTTAACGTAATCCGTATTTCGTTGACAAATCACACATTTACAGTGTTGATTTAAAAAAAATAAAAAAGTAGAGATCTTTATGTGCCCAGTTGAGGGCTGGGATTCTCCCTCTGGCAATAGAAGTTGGTAGGTTTAACTCAGTACCTGAGGATGAAAGACTATGCACATTATGTAATCTAAATGTAATTGAGGATGAACTGCATTTTGTGTTTCATTGTCCGTTATATGACGAAGCCAGAACAGGCAGTTTTTGTTTCAGAAAATGCAAAATGTGAAACCTGAGTTGTTTTGGGTTGATGATGATGACGAGGTAAAGTTGGAATGGTTCTACATAAGAGAAGTCTTTACTACAGCTACTTTCATTAAAAAAAAAAGTGCCTGCATGGTCAAAAAGAAAAAGTGAATTATTTATGTGAATTCCATGTGGTTTTTGGTTTTGTTTGGTTTTGTCTGTGCTCTGATGATTTTGTTTGGTGTCTAAATATGATGATAATGTGTCTTGTAAGCCCTTATAGGCTGCATGGGCGCCTTAATTGGTGCACGACACGTAAATAAATATAAATTCATTCAAATTCAGTACCTTTAGAAGCGCTGTGACAAACCTGCAGTTCCACTTCCCACCAGTTTGGGGCGGTGTCCTCATCAAACCCGGTGTGTATCGACTTCCATTGAGGCCAAGGAAGAAGACGCGGCCAGTCCGAGTGGTTTACAGGCCGATCACAAACAAACAAACAGATCAACGGCGGCGGTAAGAAGCTTCTCCCACCGTTTCCAGAGAGAACAACACGTTTCATTAATGTCGAGACACGTTTTAGCTTTCATGCTCTTTTTGTGGCGTGAGCGCAAATCTCAGCGTTTTAGCCAACAGGCTGGCTAACGTTAGCCAAACAAACCAGCAGCTAACACGGTTAACGAGCGATTCAGTGGCTGTAACGTCATAAAACTTTATTTATGTACATCATCGGCGGTAAAATGCATTATTTAAACCATCATAATAAGATTAATTTACACACTTTTCACTCGTAGTATCACAGTTGACGCTGTAGCCGCAGCAGGAGCTAGTTTCTCCACAACCAGTGAAGTTTACACACCGAGCTTCATTCACAAGGCTGTTCATTCAGACTTTATTTATGTATTTATGTTTCAGGATACACAGGAAACCTTTAAACAGCTTAACCCACGTATTAATTCGACTACATAAACCATGCACAGCTTTAATAACACTGGTAATCTGTCCAGGATGGCTACACACGCACTGATGCCCAGATCATTCCCATATCCATCTCTTAAAAGCAACACTATAAGTTACGTAGTTTTTCGACCTTAAAATAATGTTTCTGAACACATTTAAGTGGTAATTAAAACGGTGGATAGGATGAATCGTGCCGTCGCTGCAGCCTGAGCAGGGTAGCACCGGCTGCAGCTGCACTCTTGCACCTATAACGTAACCTGTAACTCACCTGTTCAGGTAGAAACACAGCGCCACCGTGGGCCTGCATGGTGCACCGCAGTTCTGCTAAGATCCAGAAACCGAGCTCAATAAGCTTCATCTCCAGAGCTCCGGCGAGTCGACACACAAAATCCTCTTTGCTCGGCACCGGCAACAAATTCACGTAGGTTAGCTAACTTAGCCTAGTAGCACGATATCCTAGCTAGGTTAGCATCGCAATCGATAACACTGCACACCTGAGAATAGCATCAAAACAAAGTGTACTTACCGTTCAGTTGATTTATTGAAAACCACACACAACCCTTAGTCTCTTTATTCCTTTAGTCTCACTCTATTATTAAGGTTTGTATTGTTTTTGTCCTTCTTTCTTCTCCTTTTTAATCTTCACCCATAACTCACTGTTACCCTAATTAGCTACGTCTGTCAGTCATTTCCCCACTCTATTTTCTTTTTTTCTCAGATTTAAAAGCAATGAATCGGTTATCTATGTGTAGCTAGCCTATAAAGAAAAGTAAAACACAGATACAACGACACATCACAGTTTATTTACAGATTTTGATTGACTGGAGGTCCCAGATTCTGTCATGTTAGTTGTAGGCTAACGTTAGCTACCGGTCCAAATTAAACCCTGGTTTGTAGGCTACTCTCTTAACAACTGCTTCTGCTAACGTCATCCGTGTGAATTAAATTGACTAGTGTGTTTTTTTTTTTTTTTTTTTTTTGTATGATATCCTCACTGTGGGAATCGAACAGAAGCGGACATGTCAGATGATGATACCAAGATCGTTAGCATCGTATCCTAGCTGGGTCATTCCAGAATTGGAGGACATTTAAGGACTGAAACACCTCAAAATTTTACTATTTATTTGATCATTTTCTGCTATATATTTAAGAAATACAGGTAATTAATCATCAAATAATTATGTTTGGCCAGCTCAGGACTCAAAGTGACACTTTTTATTAGATATTTTATATATTGTGTGTGCTGCTTGGTGCAACCCTGTTACCAATACTCAGGAACCTGTAAGGGTATTATATAAGTATTTATCTATAAATATTTGCCAAAATACATAATGAATATAATCATACACACTACCAAAATGACAATAGGATAAACTCTCATGAGCTGATACAGTCATTTAAGATAATTTTAAGGTAAATTACACAGTAACAGGGTTGAAATTAGAGTAACAGGGTTGAACAAAGTAACAGGGTTGAATAGATTCATTACTTTTGATTGTAGATTATGACATAAATCGCAACCCTGTTACTCTGGAGTAACAGGGTTGCAAGTAACAGGGTTGCAAATCAATGCTTATGTCAGCTGTTTAGCAGAAGAAAGATGCTAGCTATGGAATGTAATGTTACTGTAAGGTTGAGAACAAACTTAGTTATTTAAAGGAACAAAGAAAACTTTGAAAATATTTTGCCTTATTCTGGTAATATGAGTAACAGGGTTGCACTGGTTAGAGTGACGCACTCAATCAGGGCAGACGAAATATGAAAAATATGAAAAATAGAAGAGAGGACTTACCTTCTGTCTACCCATGCTATTATCTAACAGTTTGACAATACAAATTATTTTGTGTCATGTGTCTCATACTTCTTTTTCTTCTTCTTCTCTGCTAAAAAGGTTTTGGTAACAGGGTTGCGTGGATGTTGAGGGACACAACTTTAGTGCAAAATTACTTTTATTTAAAATATGTTTATGATTAAACTAAGTGTTTTTACACTTACAAAAGACATAAATCAACAAAATCATACAAAAAAAATACAATTTTAAACTTATTTTAACCGCTTTATTTGACATGCATGTTGGCCATTAAGAGGGTGGGACAAGAGAAAAAGGCCATTTTAGGGGGTGCTTAGAGTTATTTTGTATTTTAAATAATATTTTGGAACCAGTTTTTGTATAACTATATTTATATTTTGTCTCAGAGTAATTATAATTTTCACCACAAATGCAAGTTTTGGAATTTCATGCATGATTTATTGAAAATGAATGGGTGGGACATGAAATGTCCTCCAATTCTGGAATGACCCAGCTACGCTTCGATCCTAATCCTAATGATAACTGCCCAACAGAGAATAGGCCTAATTTACCGACAAAAAAACAACATACACTTACCTTTCAGCTTATGTGTTGAAAAATGCAACTCTCAGGTCTCCTTTTTCTTTTATTCCTAATTTACCATCGTTTCTTTCTCCTTTTCTTTTCTTCCTTGTTCTTTGTTTTCCTCTTTCGCGCCTAAAACTCACTGTTTGCGTCACTGCGTCAGTCAATCTTTTTTCCCCCCCCTCTCCTCAGATCAAAACGCACCCAAATTAGGCAAACAGGTGATAAATGGGTAAATAAAAGTAAAACACAGACAGAGCCCAGATAAAATGAGACATTACAGCAGTTTATTTACAGATTTTGATTGGTTTCTAGTACTCTTCAGCTATCAATGGCTCCTGTCTTCCGTGTAAACTGACAGATTATTGTCTTGTGTTTGTGTTTTCTTATATGTATGATGATATGACCTCCTCCTCAGCTGTGGGAATCGAACAGGGAACAGGGTTGGACATGTCGGCTGATACCAAGATCGCAGAGCTGCTGACGGAGCTGCACCAGCTCATCAAACAGACCCAGGTAAACACACAGGTGTCGTGATGACGTCACTGATTTCACCTGTACACTACACTACACTCACATTGGGAACATTTGTCTCAGGTGGTTAGGTGGTGTTAGTGTTTATAATTGCAGTATATGGGTCAATGATGTGATGCAATCCAGTGTCAGGTTGTGTAACCAGTATTTTCTCCATAAAAATCTGAATACATAGGCTACAGGAAAATAAATCTGGACACAAATGTGGAAATTTTACATCTTTTGCCACGGTTATTATTTAGACGACATCCCTTTTGTTTTTAAGATAAGTCTTGCTCAGTGTTGGCAAATGCATTACAATGAAACACAGCCACAAATAAAGATAATTATGTTTTCAGAAGAAAGTATAGAGGTGTGTCAGGTGGTGTAACCGGTATTTTTTCCATAAAAATCTGAATATATAGGAAAATAAATCTGGATACAAATCTGAACATTTTACATCTTTTGCCACAGATTATTTCGAAGAAAACCCATTTGTGTTTAAGATCAGTCCTGCTCAGTGTTGCCAAATGCATTACAATGTAAATATAGAAACACAGCCACAAATGATGATAATAATAATGTTTTCAGAAGAAAGTATATTTAAATCCACTGTAAGTAGATCAGAAGATATTTAATATTGATAGTTATTTTATGGTTACACCCTTTGACATGTTCAGGGACATTCAGTTGGACTTTTGTTGTAAAAAAGAAAGAAAGGTGAATGAGTTCCTGTATCTATCTGTGCTGTTTGCAGGAGGAGAGATCTCGCAGCGAACACAACCTGCTCAACATCCAGAAAACACACGAGAGGATGCAGACGGAAAACAAGAGTCAGTGCAGACACTTCGACAACAAACACACAATCATTAACAATAACTAAATATTATATATATTCTATTACAACATTATAACCTGCACAGTGTGACTCTGGGTTGTGGTCTGTCTCCTCAGCCTCTCCGTACTACCGCACCAAGCTGAGAGGCCTGTACACCACGGCCAAGGCCGACGCCGAGGCCGAGTGCAGGTGAGTGAGCACACACACACACACACACACACACTTCATTTAAACACCAGCACACTGATGTCATGCCTAGGCCCATCACAATTACAACATAATCCTCTGATCGCAATCATTTGAGCTGAGTCCGACTGCACTTATTTAAAACAATGGTTGTATAAAAGCAGCTGGATGAAACCAATAGAAATAGGTTTGACTAGTCCTTTAATGACATCATCATGTTGTTCCCCCTTGTTGTTGTTCTTCTTCTTTATAAGATGTATTATTAAATTATGTTCAGGTTTATACCATAATAGTTGCACAAAATGATCAGAAAAAGATAATTAAATCGTTAATTGCAATTATTTATAAGGCAGTTAATCGTCAACTAACATTTCCTGGTTGTGTTTCTGTCTCTGCTGCTGTGATACACCTGAGCTTTGAGCAGGAGGAGTGTAAAGTTTCTACACCACGTTGAAAAGCAGCTGAACAAACAAATGAAATTGTTCTTCCTCTTCTCTCTCGTTGCAGCATCCTGCGTCACGCTCTGGATAAAATAGCAGAGATCAAGTCTTTGTTGGAGGAGAGGAGGATCGGTATGAAAACACGCTTTAGTTTCTAAAAACTCTTTTAAATGTCCCTTTTTTTAAATTCATGAACTGTCTTTTTTTTTTTAAAACACGTATACATGTTTCTCTGCAGCTGCCAAGATGGCAGGAGTGTACAGCGACAGCGACCCCCCCAGGAAGACGATGCGGCGCGGCGTCCTGATGACGCTGCTGCAGCAGTCGGCCATGACGCTGCCACTGTGGATCGGGAAGCCGGGGGAGAGGTGACCGCCGCTCCTCTTCTGTCTGACCAATCAGCTCTCTCCTTTGTTACAGGTGTCTGGTCCAGGGTTGCCAGGTCTGTGAGGCAAAAGCAGCCAAACAGCAATTTAACACCAGTCCAACACCAGAACTCAAAACATGCCCCTAAAAACCCAGATCTGTTGCTTTTAAAGTCCAGCAGCTTTGTTGTACCGTACTTTTCGGACTATAGAGCGCACCTGAATATAAGCCGCACCAGCTAATCAGGAGTCTGACTCTTTGTGTTTCTCTTTTGTCAAGACAAGGCAAGTTTATTTCTAGAGGCCATTTCTACAAACAGTTGAGCTGCGCCTCAGTGAATCCTTCCTTGAGTCACCGTCATGTAGTCTACTATCTATAGACCGTTTCAGAGAGTATAAACAAATACAGGTGTTACCAAGGATACTAATTAAGGCTCCATTCAATTTAGTGTACCAGAGCGTTTTCTAATGAGCCACACCTGTCTTTGTTTATACTCTCTGAAAGGGTCTATACTATCGACTTACTTCTGTAGTGTGTGAATTTTCACAGTCTCAAATCAAAGCCTGTTGTTGTGAACTTACTGGGAACTGAGAAAAGAAAAGAAGAACGCTGCACACTCGGCTCCAGTTGCAAGAGATTTATTGACACCGTTTCGGCCAGACAAGGCCGTTGTCAAGTCAAGTGTGGGGTGGCAAGGGGAGTGGCTAATGAAGCCTTCTGTGAGCAGGTGCACACCTGTTGTGAATCTGCCACTAATCACCACATGCAAGCCTGTATGGGCTCTATGCACAGCTCTGCTACTTCCTGAATTTAAGACAGCTCTTTTATTTCCTGTCTTACATTATTGGACAAACTGATTAATCCAGGTGTGTCTGAGTAGTCACAATGGTCAGACACACCTGGATTAATCAGTTTAAGACAGGAAATAAAAGAGCTGTCTTAAATTCAGGAAGTAGTAGAGCTGTGCATAGAGCCCATTGGGGAAAAAAAAGGGGAAAACGGGAAAAAAAAAACCGCTTCACATAAAAGGAATATCCTAAATCCAAGAAAAACAAGAAAAATTTTTTTTTTTGAAGGCCAGTGAAATAACAACACAATCTAGAGAATTAGGGAAAAAAAAAATATATACATGTATATATACAGAATAAAGGTAAATACATCCCATTTAGAAAACTTACTGGGAACCAACATCTTCTTTTTTGGATGCTACTCCCAAGAAAAAACCCCATGCAGGAGAAACCTCAGGGTGAGAGACGGAGGAGGATCCCTCACCCAGGACGGGCAGACGGGACAGAGATGTTGTTACAGACAAGAAAAATAAGCGGTTCATTTCCCTATCAATGTCCAGACTGATCACTGATCGCTTGTTCACGTAGAAAAGAAACAGAAAAAACGTCAATTATAAACGAGCACAGTCCAAAACTGTTTCCTTCCTCCTCTCACAATCACCTGACCTGACCCCCGGCCTCAGGTCTCATTGGTAAAAATGAAATTCTGCCCCCTGGTGGTTTGGAGGTACAATACTCCGACACTTCATGTTCAGTAGAGTTGAGCTGCAGCTGAGCTGACTACAACCATAAACATCTTGAATGACAACATGTCCGACCCCCTCCCTCCCTCCCCCCTCAGCCCCCCCCCTCTGTGCGGGGCGACGCCGGCCAGCAGCGACTACGTGGCCAAACAGGGCGACAAAGTGGCGGCGAGAGTGAAAGCTGTGGACGGAGACGAGCAGTGGATCCTGGCCGAGGTCGTCAGCTACAACCACTCCACCAACAAGTGAGTAAAGACACACACACACACACACACACACACTAGACTTGTAGTCAAGACCGCCTGAACCGAGACCAAGACCAAGACCAAGACCAAGACCGACCAAGTCAAGACTAAGACAAGTTGAGCTCAAGACCGAGAACGATACCAAAAAAAACAACTAGTTCCACCATATTTTGCTATTCTGCATGAGTTGTATTTTTTTTTTTTTTTTTGCCTTTATTTAACCAGGTAAAAAGACCCGTTGAGATCGAGATCTCATTTTCAAGGGTGACCTGGCCAAGAGGGCAGCAGCACACGTCATCAACATTATAAAAAATACAAAATACATTACAATATTACATTATAATAAATAGGGCCATAATACAGTAGAGATTAAAACAAAAGTGCAAGGAGCATCATGGGCGTCATGGTGACAAGGTTGGTCAGCAAAGGCACCGCCCAATTGATTTTTGTTGTCGGACCTTTAAGAAGTGACGAAAAAGTAGAACGCGAGAGGACGAGTGCTAACATGTCTGTGTCACAAAATACATTTTTGGTCCCATTTGAAGGGGGCGTAGAAATAATGATATAAAAAAAAAAAAAGCACCACTGTCTGGATTTTGTAGGCTACAAATCCCTTCGAGACCGTTCTGCCAGTCCCAGACATTGCGAGACCAAGAGACACGAGACCGAGACATGACCGAGACCAAACACTGTTGAGACCGAGACGTGGTCTTGGTCTTGTCTCGGTCAATAACTACAAGTCTAACACGCACACGCACACACACACACGCACACGCACACACAGAATAAGTGTGAGCTGTCCAGATGTGAGGATGTGAGTCACAGCTGGACCGAACATCAGTTCTCTGCTCGTCCTTAAATGAACAATAAAGTTGGTTTTGACTCTGAATCTCGTCCTCCTGCAGGTACGAGGTGGACGACATCGACGAGGAGGGAAAAGAGTGAGTAACACTTAAAACAAACTTTCATTCGCTTCATCTCCATGGCGACCGGCTCAACGAGTTCCGATGGTGATTAAAGGAGGAGTTCGACCTTATTTCTGGCATAAAATACGGTCGTTTTCTCACTCATATAACTTTGGTGTCACTTAGAGCTAAAAAAATAATAGATTAATCGAACAATAATCGATTATTAAATTAATCGTCAACTATTCTGATAATCTAATAATCAGTTTGAATAGTTTTTTTTAAAGAAAAAAAGTCCAGATTCTCTGATTCCAGCTTCTTCAATGTGAATATTTCTGGTTTCTTTGTTCCTTCATGACAATAAACTGAGTCTCTCTTTGGTTTGTGGACAAAACAAGACATTTGAGGACAATGTCTGGTGGTTTGAGAAACACTGATTGATGTTTTTAAACATTTTTTAACATTTTATTGACCAAACAACTAATCGATTAATCGTTGACATAATCGACAGATTAATAAATAATGAAAATAATTGTTATTGCAGCTCTAGTGTCATTAGGATCCTTCAGAGCCGTACTATATATCCATATAGTTGGAGTGATCGCGTTATCTGACATGAAACTCACTTCATTTCACCGATATTGTTTGTAATAAATGGCACTTCTCCTTTTAATCTGTTTATCAGCACACGTCCGTCCCTGAACTCTGTCCCTCCTCTGTCAGCTCTCAGCTCGTTGGTTCCTACACAAGTCTTTACAAACTGCTCCGTGTGTCTGTGTGTGTGTGTGTGTGTGTGAGCAGAAGACACACCCTGAGCAGACGGAGGATCATCCCCCTCCCTCAGTGGAAGGCCAACCCGGAGACCGACCCCGAGGCCTTGTTCAGTAAAGACCAGCTGGTCCTGGCGCTCTACCCTCAGACCACCTGCTTCTACCGGGCGCTGATCCACACGCCGCCCCACAGGGTCAGAACACACACACACACACACACACAATATGAAAATAAGAATAACTTTATTACCAATTCAGGTTCTTATTGTTGTGATACTGGCTCATCCAGTAGCTGCTCCTGTCTTTCCTGCCTGCTACAGTTATAAACAGACCTGACAATTAAAGATAGTTCAACATTTAGTCAAATTGGCCCATTGCCATAATCCCTATAGTCATAGCAGTAGGTTCGTTACCTTTAATTGTCGGTGCAAGCTGTTTTTAGAACGGCAGAGCAGAGCCATGAGCTGCTCAGAGCTACGCTACAGAGGCTCATTATGGGATTTCTTGGTTTCTAACTCATCAAACTCATCAAATACACAATCCAACAACTCCACAACGCTCTGGTGGACAAGTTGTGACCTGCACATTCACCACGCTATGAGATAATAACACAACGTTACCACACAGAGTTGTTCTAGAGGGAAATACAGAGACTGCTTGATGAAAAACTGTCCCTGAAGGCAACGTGCATCATCAGCGGTTTTGCATGAATTTCCCTCTAAAACAAGCAACTGGACTTGGTTACGTATTTGGGGATAACGATGACCCGGACAAATGAGAATATTCACAGGTTTACATGGAAAATGAGGGGAAAAAAAGTCAAATATCCTGGAAAAGCTTAAATTGTCCATCACATCATGACATCAGCTACTAGAGCTCTATTTGACTTTTTCCCTGCTAAGGATTTAGTGTCCAAAAAAAAACATGTTCGTGCTGTTCTATGATAAATTTTTCATAATTTCTTAGCTTAGCTCTTATTTCATGAATTAGAGCCATAGACTGCACATCTTTGAATCAGACTTCTGGGAGAGAGAATGAGAGAGAGGAATAAACATAGAAACAAACCGGTTACATTTACAAAATAAAGCCAGGGACACACCGGCCCGGGCGTCGGGCCTCGTCGGACGGCGTCGGGAGCAACGTTCAAAACACACACAGCTCACAACTAAGCATATAAAACCCGCTAGCTTAATGCTAACGTGTAATGTAAAACACCATAGACGGGCTAACAGAAATTAGCATCGTTTGTTTGTTTGAATGAAAAGTGAGCAGAGCTGCCTCTGGGCTACGGACTGAAATCACCACATTAACGTAAATAAATAAATGTTTTACAATGAACCGATCAGTCTAATACATTTTATTTTGTTAAATCAACATGGTTACTGTACATGGCAAGGATAATTACTACCACTTTATGACTTATAATTGGTCTGTATTTCTATGGGGGAGTCCTCGCCACTCAATCGCTCTGGTCGGCAGTCGGGTGCAGTGTGTTTCACTTTTTCCTTTCTCCCGACGAGAGGCGACAGACTCGTCGGCCAAAGCCGTCGGCGTCGGGAAGCGTCGTGGCGGTGTGTTCCTGGCTTAAGGTTCCATTGACAAAAATAACACGTGTGTGTGTGTGTGTGCGTTTCTGTGTGTGTCCACAGCCTCAGGACGACTACTCGGTGCTGTTCGAGGACACGTCGTACGCTGACGGCTACTCTCCTCCCCTGAACGTGGCGCAGAGATACGTGGTCGCCTGCAAAGAGAACAAGAAGAAGTGACGGAGGCGACGGAGAGCGGGAGTTTATTTTTGAAACGTTCGGGGGGACTCGAACCGGCTGATCGTCCATTAAGAGACTTCCTCTAAACGAGACTGTGACGGTCAAACCACCACAGAAGTCGGAAGTAGTGACATTAACCAACGGGACTTGAACGTCTCACGGTGAACGGTTCACACACTGGATCGACAACAACAATTAAACAAAAATTGGCAGTGAATTTCTTTCTTTTTTCACATTAAAAAGTTTCCTGTTTAATGTGTAAACTTCTTGTATGATAACGGCAGCATATTAGTATGTACTGTATGAACCTTGTATATAGTGTGGAACTGATTTTGTATTCAAATAGAGAAGTCGTTTTTCCCACAGACTCCCAACGCATCGCTGTTATGTAGCGTGACGAGGCCAGTAGAAAAAGAAGAATCACTGATCTTAAAGACCAGAGGGAAACAATGCTCACGTCTCGTGGACTGCGTATAATTGGGTTGTAAATAAATGAATATTGTAAAGCTCCATTCATGTCGATGTGCAAACGACACAGCAGATGATGTTTTGTGAGTTTAAGCTGTGTTTCCACATCTGGAGGGAGAGACGATGAATCAAAATGGTGAAATAATGATAATAAAAGTATTTTGTATTTGTACTTTTACTCAAGTGAACGATCTGAGCATTTCCTCCACTAACATATTTAACAAAAATATTATTACGGTAGCTGCTTCTCCTGTTTTGTGCACTAAGATTCTGTCCTGGAAGGCAGCAAAAGAAACAATCAAACATTTTGAAAAATATTGTATAAACTTAAGAAAATTGATAGACAAAGTATTGTGATATAGTTCAGCATAGCAATTATAGACTTTATATTTTCATTCTTGTTGAGATCAGTCACTTTAACATAGGTCTTTGTTTTATATAAGACACTGAACAACCAATAATGAAGATTCTCTGGAGGGTTTTTTCCCCAGAGAGAGAGGATTTACTTCTGTTTCATTTTGACTTAATTTCACTTCAATTGCATTTTAATTTTTAAATTTTTTACAGTGAGCACTTTTTTGTTGGAGATTGTAGCGTTCCAGGCAACCCACTCGTGTTTCTCCGACCTGTTTTACCTGTGAAAGTCACTATATCGGCCACTCGTAACTTCTGACCCGTGAACTCGTACCAGATCGAACTGGTACCACTTCACAGGTCGGAAATACACGAGTTACGAGTTGCCTTGAACGCACCATAACAGTCCTCGTCCCTACGTCACCACATTCACGCGCGTCCCTTGGCTGCACACACAGCCCTGCATGCCGTTCTCTCTCCTCATTGGATAAAAACTGTGGGATACGATAAATGTTTTCTCCTCGGCTCAGAGCAGAGCAGAGTGACTGACAGACCCGTGTTTCAGACCAAACACTCTATGTAAGTGATTGCTGTCGGAAGATATAACTATTTAAGACTTATATTAACACAAAAATATCGCTTTCTTCTGCTTTAACATACTGTGTTTGTTTTTATTTTTTTGTACGTTTTTCTGATCATACTCACTTACTTTCATTTTGAATGCGTGAGTTTTTCTCGTAATGTAATTTTTTTCTTTTCTTTTCTTTTTTCTTTTTTAATTACAGTGAGTCGGGGTTTTTTTTGGTTTTTTTTTCTTTCTTTTTTTTCAGTCAGTTGTCCCACAGTCCCTGAAGGCAACACAAGCTGGGAGGGAAAATACCAAGTAAAATCATGTAAATCTGCTGGTGAGTCATTTTTCCCACAGTCCGTGAAGGCGTCAGCGGCGGCGCGCAGGCAGAAACAGAAAGCGTCATGGCTGAATCGGTGAGTGACAGTTGTTTCGTTGCTGCTGCTGCTTTTTACCGTTAAATCCGGTTATTTACCGGCGAACGAAGCCGGAAACAACGAGTTCACCTGCGCGTTAACGGGAAGAGAAGCTAACGGCTGAGTCTCGAGCCCGCAGAGACGCTTTTAAACCCAACGGCGGGAAAGATTTAAGTTAACTGTCCGTTAGCATCGCTGTCGGCCCCGGATGTTAGCTACGTTTTAATTTGATTTAATTAGAGTCCTTCAAAATAAAAGCCTGTAGTTATCGCTCTGCGTGGCCGTGTGGTTGTTTCGCTTTCACTTTTACTTCAACCTTGTAGTAATAACAATAAACGACCCTTGTACTTGGTACTTGAACCGATTTAACCTCGTAGATAAACGTCAACACTTAGTTATGTAGCTGAATGTGAACGAGTAACAACATTAACAACCGTCAGTGAACGTCACATCAACACAAAACAAACACTGAGATGCGTTTAAGAAGCCTCTAAAAAGTGTCGTTAATGAAAGCTTTAGAACAGACTGAAGCTTTAATGTCATTTTAATAGTTTATGTTCAACAATTCAGACAGAATGAGCTCATCAACATGTAGAAATATTAACTTTACACATTTATAGATTAAAAACGCTGATTGTTAATGTTATGTCATTTTGATTATTACAGACAACACTAGGGGTGGGAATCTTTCACTACAGTATCTCACGATTAGATTTGATTCAGATTTTGGGGCTACGATTCGATTCAAAATGGATTTTCGATTCAAAACAATTTCATTCATGATTTCTGTTTCTGCTTCAGTCTATCAGTGTGAAAAGGATCCTCATGATCTACTCCAGTCTGCTTTGCAAGACAGAATGACTAAAGTGTCTTTTTCACATTTATCGAGTTTTAAACATTTATCCATGCTTAGATGGAATTGTTGAAACTGTTGCATGAAAGCAATATCACATATTGCTTCAGTAACAAAATTAAAAGTGCCCTTATGTAGTGCAGTTTAACATGCTGCCTTTTAAATTCTAAGGAAACTGAGGCCGGCAGATTTGTTTCATTTTTTTATTTTTTAAAATTGATTTTGGGACATTTTATATCGATTCTGAATCGTATTAAATGAGAATTGCGATTCTTATGTGAATACATTTTTTGGCACACCCCTAGAAAACACCCTGGTTTTAAGGTGATGTCACAAACTAGCAATGTCAGGAAATAGAACAACATTAAAAGCAAAAATGTTAATATTATATATATATATTGTGTGTTTATGTGTTTATCAGGTGACCAACAGTGACGTGCCCTCAGTGAAACCTCCTCCCAAACGGCGGCGGATCCTCGACCCGTCAGCCATCATCCCGGTGCCAGTTTACTCCAGCAAGGTAAACACACACACACAGATAAGAAGGAGAAGAAGTGTGTATGTTTTGTATATGTTGTATAATCATGTGTGTAAGTGTAAAGGTTGTGAGGGGATCAAGGGATTGTTGTGTCTAGTGATGATTGTGTTTTGATAACTATAAGGAGTTGAGAACATCTGGATCACTGACCCACTGACTGTTCATGTGGTTGTATGAGTGTGACTCCATTCATGAATGTTTTTATTAAAACTCAAGAAAGACAGCTGACGTGTTAAGACTTCCTTTTTAAACTATTTATTAAGGCTGCAACTAACGATTATTTTCATTATCGATCAATCTGTCGATTATTTAAACGATTAATCTATTAGTTGTTTGGTCGATAAAATGTTAAAAACATCAATCAGTGTTTCTCAAACCACCAGACGACATCGTCCTCAAATGTCTTGTTTTGTCCACAAACCAAAGAGAGACTCAGTTTATTGTCATAAAGGAACAAAGAAACCAGAAATATTCACATTGAAGAAGCTGAAATCAGAGAATTTTGACTTTTTTTTTCTTAAAAAACGACTCAAACTGATTATTAGATTATCAAAATAGTTGACGATTAATTTAATAATCGACTATTGTTCGATTAATCGATTAAATGTTGCAGCTTTAGTCTTTATTGAACAGACAGAAAAGTTTGACTCACCTGAGCGTCTGTCCTCCAGGTGAGCAGCAGCCTGCAGCTGAAGCCGATGGCGCCCGTCTTCACGGAGACGGAGACGAAAGGTAGAAACACAGACTGACTTTTCTTTTCTTTCCTTTTTTCTGTTTTTCTTATATACAGTATATGGTTATTTTTTCATATGATATTCTACTTGCATTGTTTTGGTATATTTTGATTCTATATAATCTTGGTACTATTATTAATTTTGTACTTAACGTTACCTGTTTTATGGATGTATTGGATAAAGTCCTTTGTGCCCAGCCTGAGAGTGTGTGTTCTTCCGTGTTTCTCTTCTCTTCAGGCGACGACGCAGACGACATCAGCTCGTGGTCTCAGTTCTCATCCCGGGGAACGTCGACAACGCCGCCGCCGCCGGTCGTGGTCGGCATCAGCGACTCGGACGAGGACGAGGTGGAGCAGAAACGAGCAGAACCGAACAAAGCGTAGGTGGAGACGATCCAATCACAGCCGATCTACTTTGATTTGATTTGATTTTTATTTGTCTCAAACAAGCACATCAAAAGACAAACAATCTATATAAACAAGAAACAAAACAATAATGATACTGTGCAAGTTTGAGAAGGGGCTGAAAGAAGCAAAGCTGATCAAGTTCAGCCCCCCCGACATTGTGATTCATGTCATACATCTGTAGTTCCATACAATTCAGAAGATTAAAAACATATTGCTTTAATATGAAATAAGACCATGATTATAAATAAAAAGAGTAAAATTAGCTGTCAAGTTCTTTATAGCTGTCCAAGAGTGTATAAACTCACCTGCTGCAGCTCATGTGAATTATGTGAACTAGGGGTGGGAGAAGAAAATCGATTCACATAAATATCGCAATATCTTTTTTGACGATTTTAAATCGATTTCTTTTTCAAAAAAAAATGTTTTTAAATATTGTGCAATGTGCATTTGTTCGCCTTTTTTACATACAGAGAGTCCAGGTTTTGAAAAGGGTTTAAGTTCACTTTATAATGGAGTATGTTAATTTATAGGCTCCTACAGTATTTGTGTGCAGATAAATGTTAAAAATGCTAAAGACTAAAAATCGAGAGAATCGGCAATATCGTAGAATCACAATTTAAATAGAATCGCCATCCAAAAAATCGTAGAAGAATCTAATCGGGAGAAAAGCATATCGTCCCAGCCCTAGTGTGAACGTGTCCTCACCTCTGTCTCCTCAGAGACGCCGTGCGCTGCCCGTCTCCTCCGCCTCCAGAGAGCCCGGTCCAGAAACAGTCCAGACACGTCAAGAGGAAGATCAGGTGAGTCTGTGTAGCTCATCAAGGTGAAACATCTGGGTGTTAGAATAGGTTTAATAAAATATAATAATAATAATTTATCTTGTTTTATTCTGCTTTTATTTTAGTAATAATATTTTCATTTGTCTTGATCCCTTTTCAACTCCTATGTATTAGCCCTGTCGCATTTCTTTTGTCGATTTCCTTTTCTTACTATTGTAACAAAGAAAAATATTGTATCATTTTAAAGCTTATTTTCTCCTCTTTACATTGATACCAAAATCTCAATTTTAAAATTTGGGTCACTGTGACTCATTTTGCTGGATCAGGTCACTAATGTTTAATGAGCTGTCAGGACCTGGTGACATCATCAGAGGTTTGAAAACGTGGAGCGACTGAAGTTTTGTTTAAAACAGAGCTGAGTTAATCTTCCTTAAAGACAATAAACAGTTTATTGTTTTTAAACTCCTCCTCCTCTTCCTCCTCCTCCTCCTCAGTGAGATCGACCGGAGGCTCCGGGCCGTCAGCTCCCTCCTCTCTCCGGAGCATCAGGACCGAACCGGTTCTGAGTCCAGGCGGCTCGGTGGTGATGATGATGATGATGATGATGTCATCATAATGACGCCCGGCCCCGGCTCGCGGTCGTCCCCCTACAGCTCCTCGGCCCGGGAGATCCCCCTCAAGATCCGCTGCCGGGCCGACATCCACAAGATCCCCGTCCTGCCGGTGCGTAACCATGACAACATACTTGGGTTTGGTTTTATCTGAAGTTATTTGGGTTAAAGGTAGGGATGGGCATGATTAATCGATGATCGATTATTGATCGTTAAGAATTTTATCGATCACGGAACATTTTTATCGATTTATTATAAGGGATCATGTAGAGGGCAGAGGTTGTCAAGGAGAAATAAACCACGGGTTTATTTTTTCATAACAACCAATAAACTCCATATAAGTATTATTATACAGGCCTATTATTATTATTACACGGTTTAAGAGTGAAATAATTCATTAAATATGACGGGACGCTTGTGTCGCGGACTCGGTGCAACAGAGACGTGAGCTGTGACTCCGCGGCTCCGCCCGCTCTGATCAGCAGGTTTGGTTTTCAGCAGCGGTGTGGAAGGAGCCTCCACTCTCTCTGTAAGTTACAAGCTACAAGTCATTTATCTAACATCACAATTAGTCCGAAGCTGTTTAACGACGGTTAAAATGAAACTTAAGGTAAATATCCGGCATAGTTTGTTTCTCTTTTCTGTGCCGCGCTGATCAGAGCGCCGCTCCGCGGTGTGTTGGCCACAGAAAAAACAATTAAACACACGCGTTCACAGTTTGAAAGTGGTTGTGATTTTTATTTGTACAAGAGCAGCCAAACACGAGGCTGAAGAGAGAGGGACAGCAGAGCTGCTCTGACGGCTCAGCTGCAGGTGAGCCAGGCAGCGCAACCGTGCTTTTTTTTTTTTTTTTTTTACCTAAATGATGCCGGCACCGGCACCGTCCCCACAGGTGAAGCACAAGCACACAGACACAGACGTCCGTGTACGTTGTTGTCTGACCTTCTTCCTTCACGGGGACTGCCCCGGATTACTGGCACACGCCATAGCCGCACGCATTTAAAAAAATAATATTAATATTAACGATTAATCGATAATTGATCGTTAATTTTCCCGAAGATCGATCAAAAAGATTTCTTCAAATGCCCATCCCTAGTTAAAGGGATAGTTCAACTTTCTGGCAAATTGGCCCATTGCCATAATCACCACGCTATGAGATAATAACACAACGTTACCAGACAGAGTTGTTTTAGAGGGAAATACAGAGACTGTTGATGAAAAACTGTCCCTGAAGGCAACGTGCATCAGTGGTTTTACATGAATTTCCCTCTAAAACAACTCTGTGTGGTAACGTTGTGTTATTATCTCATAGCGTGGTGAATGTGCAGCTCACAACTTGTCCACCAGAGCGTTGTGGAGTTGTTGGATTGTGTATTTGATGAGTTTGATGAGGGAAACCAAGAAATCCCATAATGAGCCTCCGTAGCGTAGCTCTGAGCAGCTCACGGCTCTGCTCCACCATTCTAAAAACAGCTTGCACCGACAATTAAAGGTAACGAACCTACTGCTATGACTATAGGGATTATGGCAATGGACCAGTTTGCCAAAGTGTTGAACTATCCCTTTAATTGTCTTGTTTGTCTTATATGTGTGTTTTTTTGTTTTGTTTTTAGTCGACACCTTTAAGCGACGTTCTGGCCCAGCTGTCCGTCACCCTGGAGGTCCCGCCCCCTCGCCTGCTGCTGCTCAGGGAGGACGAGGAGCTGCAGACGGACGCCACGGTCGGCGAGCTCGGCCTCGGCATCGCTGACATCATCGGTGAGTGACGTCACACAGAGAGTATGCAGCGTGACTTTATCTTATCGAGTCTGAAGAACGTCAACCAGTGGCGGACTGGGACAGAAAATAGGCCCTGGCATTTTTGACAGAGAGAGGCCACATATTATATATATTTATATATATATATATATATATATATATATATAGCTTGAAATAACAGCAATATGAATGGAAAGCATAAGGAACATCCAGATCTGGACGTTTCTTATGCTTTCCATTCATGGTATTTAAAAATCAGCTGACAGAGGGAGAGCAGCCTCGTTTGGTGATAAGAAGAACAGGTTCTTTAGTGTAGGAACATGAGGAGAAAAAACATGCAGGTTTTCTGTAACATTATAAGACTGCGCCACCCCCCCTCTCATCTCCCTCCCCAGGCTGAATGAACAGGCGATTGGGGAAAAAAACAAACAAAAACAATTGCTAGTCGAAGCGGTAAAAGCATTTTGCGTTAACGTGTTAACTTTGACAGAGTGATCATAATGATGGGGAAAGAAAATGCATTATCCAAACTCAGTGGGTTATGGAGGGATTCGATCCCACACAGGAGCAAGAGTTTTGATCACAAGGCCAGGTGCTTTACCAGTTGAGCTACACTTCACACTCACTCTCTGACTAGGCTGAGTGACGAGTGACCTTGCGCATCTATGGGCCTGCAGGTGCGTTGTTGCCACCTATTGGTCTGGACATGGAACAACAGTAGATGATAAGCAAGAGAAAAAAAAACTGTGACGGCTGCGCAGCGGCCGGCGGCCGTCCTGCCGCACCGGCCGTTCTGGTATTCTCCTGAACGTCCAGATGGCCAGTCCGCCCCTGACGTCAACTAAAACACTTAGCATTAATTAGCTCAGTGCTAATTTAAATAAATGAATAAACTGATAATGCTGTACTCAGTCACGTGCCGCCATCTTGGATCTGACGAGTGTTCCTGCTCCTCTCTGTGCAGAGTGTGTCGTCATGGCAGCCGAGGAGAAGAACACGGGAGGCGACAGCGGCGGCAACACCGGCGGTGTCAGCGGTGACATCATCACTGTTCGACTGCAGAGCAAAGACCGAGACTCGTCACAGGAGTTCTCTCTGCACAGAGTTCGTAACTCCTCCTCCTCCTCCTCTTCTTCCTCTCTCTACCTCTTCTTCCTCCTCTTTTCCTCCTCCTCCTCCTCTTCGTCTTCCTCTCTCCTCCTCCTCCTTGTCTTCCTCTTCTTCTTCTTCCTCTTCCTCTTCTCATCTTCCTCTTCCTCCTCCTCCACTCTTCCTCTTCTCCTCTTCCTCTTGCTCCTCCTCTCTCCTCCTCTTCCTTTTCCTTTCCTCATCCTCCACTCTCCTCTTCCTCTTCTTCTCTTTCTCCTCTTCTCCTCTTCCTCATCCTCCACTCTCCTCTTCCTCTTCTTCTCTTTCTCCTCTTCTCCTCTTCCTCTTCCTCCACTCTTCCTCTTCTCTTCCTTTTCCTTTCCTCATCCTCTGCTCTTCCTCTTGCTCCTTCTCCTCTTCTCCACCTCCTCCTTTTCTTCTTCCTCCTTCTCTTCCTCTCTCCTCCTCCTCTTCCTCCTCCTCCACTCCTCTTCTTCCTCCTCCTCTTCCTCTCTCCTCTTCTTCTTGCTCCTCCTCCACTCTTCCTCTCCTCTTTCCCTCTTTCTCCTCCTCTTCCTCTCTCCTTCTCCTCCTCATCTTCCTCTTTCCCCTCCTCTTCCTCCTCCTCCTCTTCTTCCTCTTCCTCTTTCTCCTCCTCCTTATTGTCTTCCTCTCTCCTCCTCTTCTTTCTCATCTTCTTCCTCCTCCTCTTTCTCTCTCCTCCTCCTCCTCCTCTCTCCTGTTTTTAGCTGCTTCCTCCTCTCCTCCTCCTTTCTCCTCTCTCCTCCTCCCCCTCTCTCCATCCCCAGCGTTGTGTTGTGTCTGTCTTTAGCCTCCTCCTCACCACCCTCTCTTCTCTCTCCTCCTCCTCCAGGACGCTCCGCTGGGCTCGGTCTTCTCCCAGTATTTGTCCCGGATGTCTCCCTGCGCTCGGGGAAAAGTGCGTTTCCACTTCGACGGCTCCAAGGTGTCGGAGCGTCAGACGCCGGCGGAGCTCGACATGGAGCACGGCGACATCGTCGAGGTCTGGACCTGAACAGCCCATAATGTCTGTACATAACATGTAAAAAGTTGTTTTGGTTTAGGTTTGGTTTGTTTTTTAATTTCATTTGTAAAACGCACTTTGTTGTAAATTTTGAAAATAGAAAAAGAAGATCAAATAATTTAGATTGAAGTGAATTCGTATTTTTTAGACATTTTTCAAAATAAAATAAAATAAAAACAGCTGATACGCCACGCCAGACACGCCATTACATCACATTACATCACATCACATCACATCAAGAGTGAATGACGCTGACGACATGTGTTGACTAAAACAACATGCATATAAATATAATCTAAATGTTTATATGCAGTACAAGTAAGTATGAATAAACATATGCATCTGTATTTGTGACATACATAATTTTAATTTCTAATAATTAAAATTTAATTTCATTACATAAGACTTTTGATTCCACATGTGGGAAATGCACAAAGATATGTACAAAGATTATTTAAATAGAGAAAAAAAAACTGTATATACATATTGTTTGATCAGAGATATTGCACAGTTTCGGTTTGAATGAATACAAGTACATGTACAGCTTGTATGAACTGAGCACAGTAAGAAAATACACACAAATACAACCCAGGTGAGGTCACAGAGTGTAACGGAAAGAACAAGTGGCTTGTGCAATAATGTCGAGAATAAACAGAGTGCAGCTTATTACTGGGTCAGATACGTTTTCACATGTTTCATTTTGAATCTCATGTTTTATATCTGTACGAATGTTCATATTCATCAAAATGAGAAATGTTTTTTTTATTGTAAAGAGCAGCAGAGGCCACTTTACAGCACAAGGGACTTGACATGGTGTCGGATGCAAACACAAAAGGTACAAAAAATAGTAAAAAGTAGCAATAAAAATTAAAAGATAAAATAGAATAAATTCAATATTCAAGTACAAAAACTACACATTATACAATATACAATTTAGGATTTATATACAATAGAATAGAATAAAGATGGATATATACAGAATACATAAAGGTTATTGTGCAAATTATACATACATATTCAGTATTATTGTCAGATTGTGTAAACTACCTTTTAAACAGGAAACTCAACAGTGTGGACAAACTTCCACTCAGTTTCTTTTCTCCCAATCGATATGTGACCACGTGACTTGATGACTAAATGAAAATGATGCGTTCGAGACAACTCGGAATTTTACCGACATATTTAAAAAAGTGCAATTGAACCCAACTCCAAAAAACATCTAGGCTACCTCGACTTCTCTGAGCAACAGTTGCCTGATGTGACACACACCGTCAATGGTAAAACATCGATCAAAATGCATTTTATTCAGTTTAATTCAAATAACTTAAGAGCACACAAAGACATAAGTATCAAAGCATAAATGCATCCTGGAATGTTCAGTTCAGTTCAGTTCAGAAAACTTTATTATCCCCCGAGGGGGCAATTTGTTGTGCGACAGGCAGAGCAACACTAAAACACAAACAAGTCAAATACAAAACAAAACAAGTGCATTTCAATCACAAAGCAAAGCATTATTAAATATACAATAATATTATATATATATAAATCAATTCAGATACAATTGAATGTACCAACCAGTAAGATACATTTGTGCAAAAAGAAATTAACAAGAACAGACACCATATTGAAGAGATGAAACCTTGATTCAAAAATAAATAAATATAAGATATAAGTGCATAAAATAAAATAAATAAACAGACAAAAAAGAAAATACATACGGTACTCTTAAAGAAAAGTAAATAAATCAGAATTAAAAGGTTGACTAACTGTTACGCTTCATTAGTCAGGCCATTTTTGGACGCTGAATTGAGGTCTTCGGCAAGTTTTGGACTGGATACATTTTAGGGACTTTATATAAATTGAAATTAATTTAAGAAGCACAAGTGAAGACGGTTGGGGTCTTTAGAGATTTAGGTTTATGAATTTTGACCGCTTTGAAGTCGGAAGAGTTTTCAACCGGGAGATTCTCCGGTTTCCGAGTGTGTCCTGAACGCAGCATGAAGTCATGTGAGTCGCGAGGCGGAAGTTCGCTAACAAGTCAAGTGTCATGGCGGCGGTGGAGCAGCGTCGCTCCTGAGCAGCAAAACAAACCGTTTGTTTTTTAACTGATGTGACCGGACAACGGGACTAGTTGCTGTTTTTATCTTTTATTTTATTAAGTTAAGTCTGGTTGTTTAGTTTTTAACGTTAACCGTCGTCACCATGGGTCCAGAGTGACGTTAACGGTAACTGACTGACGACCACCACCAGGAAAGCAGCGACAGCCCTGACTCATCCTCCCAGGTAAACAGCACCGAGCAGCGGACTCATCGCGGCGGACGCACCGCTGACGGTGACGGAGCTCAACGTGACGCAGTGAACCGACGCAATGTTATTCACTGTTATTTTTATTTCTGTCGCATTAAATCCACTTACTTTAATGTTATTAACGTTAACTCTAATGGCTCTTTCGTTTGGACACCGGCTAGTTATAAACAAACAAAAGAAACGTGTAAAACGCTGCGAATTTAAAGGGATAGTTGAACATTTTGGCAAATTACCCTATCACCATAATCCTTATAATCATAGCAGTAGGTTCATTACCTTTAATTTAATTATCGGTGCATGTGGTTTTGAGAAAGGCAGGGAAGAGACGTGAGCTGCTCAGTGAACAGTAACACAATGGAGGTGAACTGTCCCTCATCAAACTCATCAAATAGGCTACACAATACAACAACTACAAAACAGCTCCTCAATATGATTACTGTGGGGTTTTTTTTAGCACATAAAAGTGTAGTTAGCTCCAGTTTAATACCTCTTATTGAGTTACTTTCAGCTTAATGTGTTGTATTTTCCATTATTGATTGTCAATCGACATAACAACACTACAAAAGCAACATAAGAAAAAATATTACTGCCAAAGCCTTTGTTAAACCGATACTTGAAATGCGTGTTATTGTGCAAATTGTGCATTTAAATTGAAATGGGATGTTGTCGTATTACTGAACTGAATCTTGTTAATGTCAGATGTCACTGTTTTGTGGGGTTTTTTTAAGTGCTGAGTCAGTTGTACAGTTGACAGAAGTCTGAATGGAGCCTGGTGTGTGTAGCCTATCAGCTCCCTGCCGTCAATCACAGACTACTGTCGAAAAAATGTGTTGTGAGGAAAAGAAAAGAAAAGCTTAATAATAAAACTGTATCACTAAACTTGTAAAAATGTCCCAAATTATGCGTCAATGCTTTAAAAAACACAACTAATCTTACGTTTAAAGTAGGTTTAATTGTCAGGTGATGCCTTCACGTCCTGTGGGACAAAAGAACATCTGGTGCCGTGCTGTCTTGAGTTAGTTAGCAGTTTAGTTATAATTATAACCAACGGTACTGTAGCATGAAGGCAGCATGAAGACACCTTATCAGTGTTTACTGACAGGTCAAGGTTCAATACAACCAGCTGACTTCTCTTTCTTTCTCTCTCTTTCCTGATTGGCTAATAAGTTAATATAATCATTTATTGTCTCTGTATGTAATTGTAAGACTTGAGGAGATGATTCAACGTGTTAACACTCGACCACTGAGCTTCTCTCAGTGAGTATTTGTGTTTTTTTAGGACGGATTCAGGAGTTCCCAGGACTTTCTGTCTATTAAAGGACAGATTAAAGTTTCTAGGAAAACCAAAACCAGCAGCAACTGAGATTAAAGCTGTAAAATAAACAACACATGACATGATGACAGCAGAGAGGAGGAGGAGGAGGAGGAGGAGGAGGATCAGTTTTCATCTAAACATGGAGTTGTGTGTTGTGAAGACACCACACACACAGTTGTTTCTTTTGGGAAGACGTTCTCTCTCCACATTTTATCTTTTTAATGAAATTGAATGAAAAACATCTGATACAGGATATAACTCCTTTACATCAGACTCAAATAAATACAAAAACATACAAAAAATTTAACACAAATATACCAACCCCATACATAGGCTAATCACTAAAATACATATAACAGAATAATCCCCCAAAATCTCAAGAAAACTACAAAAAGAAAGAAAGAAAAACAAGAAAGAACATTTTTTACGAGAAATTTTACCACTTTTTTCTAGAAGTTTTTTTTTTTTAATTTTACCACTTTTTCTAGATTAAAAAAAAAAAACTTTTTAGTTTTAGAAATTTTACCACTTTTTTCTAGAAAACTTTTACTTTTTTTATTTTTATTTTGAACATTTTTTACGAGAAATTTTTACCACTTCTTCCTAGAAATGTTTAAATGTTTTTGGAGAAATTGGACCACTTTTTTCCCAGAAATTTCTCTATAATATTTCCAAAAATTCACGCCATTGGCCCTAATTTAAAAGTATAAAAAAGTAATGTTCTTCAGTCTCAGAACAAATATTTGTGCATTTCTGGTGTTTCCTTCTCAATTTGGTCCAATGGGGGTCTAATTGGTCTAATTTGTGTCAATTTAGGGGTCCTTGATGTACGAAAGGTTGAGAAGCACTGGTATAGACAATGTAGTAATGTAGCACTTTGAGATTGTTTACTCAATATGAACTACACTGCACTACAAATAAAATCCATTATTAGAATTATTATAATTATTATTATTAGCAGCACACACAGAGAGAAGTGTTGACCAGTGTGTGGAGAAACTGCTGCTGCTGCACAAACACACACCGAGCGTAGACATGACACACGGAGTTTCACTGGGTCATGTGCAGCGAAGCTTCTCCTTCTCCTTCTCCTTCTCCTCCTTCTCCTTCTCCTTTCTCTTCCTCTTCACGTTCCTCAGCTTTTTACCCACGGCGTCTTCAGCTCTGTCTGAGTCGCTGAAGATCAACGGCCTCAAAAAAACCCGACACTCGTGACCCGTGATGCTCAGTTTAGTCTTAATGTGAAACTTCAGAGTAAAGAAGTAAAATATCTCCTTTTTTTTTAGTTGTGTGTCTCATTTCCTGCAGGAATTATGAGGAATTATGGGACATGAGTCTGTTTCACCGACGACTCCTGACTCCAGTTAGTTAATGTCGTTACGTGAGGCGTTCACTGACCACGTTCAGCTCCACTGGAGGTTTTGTAGTGGGTTTTTGGGGGGGTTTTTTGCATCATGGACACGAACAAGAGGCGATTGTGTTGTTGATGATGGTTTAATTTAAACAGTTGATAGACTAGTCTAGTCATCATGATCTTATTTTACATGAATGCAAATAATTTACCAGAAGCTCCCGTCACTTCAAGCGGTCACGTGACCTGTAAGAACTGAACGTGGTTCCTTTTTTTCCCTGCACCTTATTTAATATATTATAATAGATTTATTTAATATGATTGTGTGTTAGGTCTGTTTGTTGTCGTTTCTCCTCACGTCTAAATGATGATTCACTCGTTTTAGATTTTAAAAATACAGTAAAAACAAGTCAAAAAACATAATTTACTATTCTAATAAATATCAGAAAAGAGACGACGGTGATATAATATCCATAATTTATAATAAACAAACTTTATTTCAGTGGCATGGACAAGGATTAAATAAAATAAAAAGAGACAATAATAAAACAAACAACCAAAGAACTATTAAAATCCTGCTGTTTCCAACATGTCGTGTTTGATAATGTGATATTAAGATTTTAATAACATTTAGATTCACAGCAAAATTATTGACATTTATCATCTAAATAAGTTCCTTTAAAAAAAAAAAAAAAGAAAACAAAGACAGAGCATGTTATGAAAATGACCAAATATGGTGAAAAATGATGTGTTTAAAGACGAATTAAAGTTTGAAAACACGTTTAAAATCCTGTTTTTGATGATGATGATGATGATGATGATGATGATGATGATGGTAATGACGTCGTTCTCCTCCCTCAGCGGCGGCCATGTCTCTGGGCGACCCCACGTCGGACTCGGCGCCGTTCCTGTCGGATGACAGCGAGGCGGAGGGGGCGGAGGAGAGGGGCGGGGCCTCGGGGGGGGCGGGGCCTCGCGCGGCGCCCGAGGACGAGTCGCCCAGCGGCGTGACGAAGGTCCGGGCCGTGCTGACCGTCCTCATCCTCTGCTACATCAACCTGCTCAACTACATGGACCGCTTCACCGTGGCCGGTAGCACACACACACACACACACACACACACACACACACACACACACACACACACACACACACACACACACACACACACACACACACATACACCACCCCCACAAACACACACACACACACACACACACCGGCTGCTGCTGCTGCCAGGCGGCCAATCAGAAGCCTCGACAGTGACAAAAGAAAAGTTTAGGTTTAGTTTTGGTTTTGTTTCACAGTCACATGTTGAATAACAGCTGAGCATAAATACTCAAGGTGACAAATAAATAATAAACCAATGGTTTGTTTTACTTTTTTTGAGAAATTTTTCCAGTTTCTTCTAGAATTTTATTTAAAAAAACAATTTTTTTGATAAATTTTACCAGTTTTTTCTAGAAAATGTTGCATATGACCTAAAAATGCATCATGTTGTATGTGCTTACCTGTCCATCCATCCATTTTTTGAGAATTCTTACCACTTTTTTCTATATAATGTTTAACTTTTTTTTTTTTATCTTTTTTTCTAGATATCTTACCACTTTCTTCTAGAATTTTTTTTAAAAAACTTTTTTTTTTGAGAATTTAAAAAACCTTTTTTTTCTAAAATCTTTTTAAAAACTTTTTTTTCTAGAATTTTTTAAAAAACTTATTTTTTGGTTGAATTTTTTTCTAGAATTTTTACCACTCTTTTTCGAGAAATGTTTAAACGTTATTGGAGAAATTGTACCACTTTTTTTCCAGATATTTCTCTACAATATTTCCAAAAAATTCACGCCATTGGCCCTAATTTGAACGTTCATTGACTAAAAAAGTAACGTTCTTCAGTCTCAGAACAAATATTTGTGTATTTCTAGTGTTTGCAAAATTTTGTCCAATGGTCTAATTTGTTTCAATTTGAGCATGGCTAATTATATCGACTGATATTCTGCATTTTTACGATAATCGGGATCTTATCACATTTTTTCTTGATAACTGATAAAATAAATGTATTTTAAAACACTGTCTAAACTCACCAACCTTGTCTGTGTGTCTACGTCCTGGCCACAGTCCCCACTGAGCCAAGATTTGTGTTGCAGTTTGTGTTATTCTACACAAATTTAAGGTCTTTTTATCACCAATTTTCACAGTGTTCAAAAAAAAAAACCCAGTATACTGTATTCAGTCAAATCTCAGGTGTGTTATTCTACATTTTGACACTATTTTGACATATCAGTTATCAGTTTCTTTGATTACTAATAATCGGTATCAGTATCGGCCCTGAAACAAAACACATTGGTTGCAGATAATATTTCTTGAAACGATGTCGTGTTTATGGAGAAACTTTTTCAAAACGATTAAGAAAAAGATGTTTTTTTTGTGTGAATCTGATCAGCTGTTGCCTCCCTCCCTCCCTCCAGGTGTTCTCCCGGACATCGAGCATTACTTTGGCATCGACGATGGGAAGTCCGGTTTACTGCAAACAGTTTTCATCTGCAGCTACATGTTCCTGGCTCCGTTCTTCGGTTACCTGGGCGACAGGTACAACAGGAAGTACATCATGAGCGTCGGGATAGCGTTCTGGTCGGTGGTGACGCTGGCCAGCTCCTACACGCCCCGAGAGGTGAGCATCGTGGTCGTTGTCTTTCTTTTTTTTTTAATTTAAAGGATAATTTCCGTTTTTTACAACCTGGACCTTATTTCTAGCATAAAATACGATCATTTCCTCCCCCAGATAACTTTGGTGTCATATGGAGTTGTTTTGACGAAATTAGCCCCAGTGGAGAGGCGCGTATATCCGTATAATGGAGTCTACAGGGCAGCAGAATGCAGCCTCTAAATAACACATTATCTGCAGAGAAACTCCTTCATTTCACCAATATTTAGTTCTGATAGGCTAGTGCTATTCCCCTCTGAGTCCGGGGTTAGCTGTTATCAACATCCGGGGTCTGTAGGTTGACCTACTGACCTCTGACCTGGATGATGTCATCTCTGAGCGCTGCGCGGCTCATTCTGATAATAATCATTCTGCTTCGGCATTCGGGTCCATTTTTATCTCAACTAGCCGGAGCTTTAGTGAGTCCAGGTTGAGGAGAGGAAGCCTGTGGAAGCTGAACTTCATCCAGCTGCTCATTTTGTTCTGACAAGTCGGAAACACACAGAAACGAACCGTAGCATTAGCATTAGCTAGTAGGTCAACCTACAGACCCCGGATGTTGATAACAGCTAACCCCGGACTCAGAGGGGAATAGCACTAGCCTATCAGAACTAAATATTGGTGAAATGAAGGAGTTTCTCTGCAGATAATGTGTTATTTAGAGGCTGCATTGCGCTGCCCCGTGTTCTAGCATTATACGGATATACGCGCCTCTCCACTGGAGCTAATTTCGTCAAAACGACTCCAAATGACACCAAAGTTGTCTGGGTGAGTAAAATGATCGTATTTTATGCTAGAAATAAGGTCCAGGTTGTAAAAAACAGAAATTATCCTTTAAGTAGAGTCACTGTGAATTGACCTCTGGCTAAGCCCCGCCCCCTCCACTCACTCGGACAAACAGTCAACATTCGGTGACAGTTGCTATGGCAACAGCTGTCACAGTAGAGACATTTCACAGGAGGCAATTGATGATTTATGGAGACAGAAAGATCAAATATCATCTGGAAGTCACCAAAACTTCACTTAGCTTTACTGCTACGGGCTAATTTCTGTTAGCCTGTCTATGGAGTTTTCCATTATACGTTAGCATTAAGCTAGCGGACTTTATGCTTAGTTGTGATACTGGCTAACATCTAAACATCTCTGACAATATGTTGCCTCAAATACGTTGTTGACTTAACTTAGAACAGATGTAGACATCCTTGTTAAGTTTATCCACGTTTAGTTGGTGTTGTGGTCTACTGCATAACTTTATCCAGAGCAGACACTTCTCTCGGTTGAGATGTGGCTTAGGAAAAGGTAAAAAGACTATGCGGTAAAAATCCCCCCCGTGGCCTCTCAGGATACCTAGTGTCGGAGTTGCATGTACCCCATGAACACCGTTTGACCATTTTAAACTTAAAATGTCAAGAAAAACCATATAAAAACGAATGAAAACTGACTAACTGCAATGCATTTCAATGGACGTGGAAGCAGAGAATGTCCGAGTGTATGGGCTAGCTATGCACACTGTGATTGGCTCATCGTGTTTGGGTGTGTGTGTGTGTGTGTGTGTGTGTGTGTGTGTGCAGCACTTCTGGGCGCTGCTGCTGACCCGCGGGCTGGTCGGCGTGGGCGAGGCCAGCTACTCCACCATCGCCCCCACCATCATCGCTGACCTCTACGTCAAGGGCAAGAGGACCAACATGCTCTCCATCTTCTACTTCGCCATCCCAGTGGGCAGGTAGGACCACGGAGCAGCCGCAGCAGCATCCCAGCTTCTCCCTGGAGGTGGATGGTTAAAGGGATAGTTCAACATTTAGTCAAATTGTCCCATCACCATAATCCCTATAGTCATAGCAGTAGGTTCGTTACCTTTAATTGTCGGTGCAAGCTGTTTTTAGAACGGCGGAGCAGAGTCGTGAGCTGCTCAGAGCTACGCTACGGAGGCTCATTACGGGATTTCTTGGTTTCCCTCATCATCAAACTCATCAAATACACAATCCAACAACTCCACAACGCTCTGGTGGACAAGTTGTGAGCTGCACATTCACCACACTATGAGATAATAACACAGCTCTATATAATACTGCACCTTGAGAAATCTCCCTGGGTAAAATTGATTGATTTGATTTGAAATTCTTTATTCAGTCACATCACACAATAGCAAACTATTATCGACACAAACATTATTGACAAAATAGTGACTGAAAAGGCACAGCAGAACAGAAGCATGATGCTGATATTAATGCCTGTCCTACATACCAAATTAAGCTACCCAGCATTCTTACAATATAAAATACAAAATAAAATAACCTCCAGCAGCATGTCCAGTTGAGTAATTATGAACTAAAAGATAATTTTCTATAAAAATATATGGCATTTTAGTTGTTATAATATTTCTAACAAATATGACAATCTGTGCTTAACATCGTTGTTGTTGTTTGGTCTCAGCGGCCTCGGATACATCGTGGGCTCTCAGGTCAGCAACCTCGCCGGGGACTGGCACTGGGCTCTGAGGGTGAGTCTCACACACACACACACACACACACACACACACACACACACACACACACACACCCACCCCCACACACACACACACAGACACACACACACACACACCCCCCCCCCCCCCCCCCCCCCCTCTCCCTCTGACTAACGGGGGTTCCCTGTCTCCAGGTGACTCCCGGTCTGGGGCTGGTTGCCGTGGTGCTGCTGCTCGTCGTGGTAAAGGAGCCGAAGCGCGGCGCCATCGAGGCTCGGCCGGAGCATCACCTGCACCGGACCAGCTGGATCGCAGACATGCAGGCGCTCAGCAAGAAGTAGGTCACACACACGGGTCACAGCAGGGGGGGCGGGGCTCAGTTTATTAAAGGGGTAGTCCACCCAAAATTCAAATTTCACTCATTCTCTCCTCCCCCTCATGTGGACTAAGGGCTGGGAGAAGTTTCAGAGTCCTCCGTGGCTTCTCTGAGTTACAGGGTGTCTCGGCGTAGCAGTGCATGTCCATATGACTTTTCTTCGTCCAAAAAGACACACCAAAAAACATCCAAATACCTCCATAGTGCTCATCTGTAATGTCCCTCTTGTATTGAAGCCCCGAAATGAGAAATTGTTCCGAAAAAAGTTAAATAAGTCTATATTTTAAGCTTGTTTGTAGCAGAAGCTCCCAGTGTCTCAGTTCACTGCTCTGCCAGTGACACACTGAACAATTTCTCATGTCAGGGCTTCAATACAAGAGGGACATTACAGATGAGCACTATGGAGGTATTTGGATGTTTTTTGGTGTGTCTTTTTGGACCAAGAAAAGTGAGCTCCGTTCTCAACCGTCATATGGACATGCAGTGCTGCACGGAGCCCCGCTGTAACTCAGAACTATCCCTTTAAATAAGGAATTATTATGGAGGGATTTCAACCTGATAATAAACTCTTTCAGCTCCAAGGTCCAGTTGTACAAAAGAAATCTCGATCGGATTTTGGATCAAATGTTGAAAATGAGTTGTTTCAAAACTAAAAACTAAAAAGACTCTGAGGTCAGATCACGTGATCCAGTCCTGGTTTTAATCTGGATCAAACCCTCAGTTTGTGTTGTTCAGAACGTTTTAGTAGAATCAGGATTTAACTTTGATCCAAAAACACAGGATTATTCTGATCGCAGCAGTTTGGAGGATTCAAGAACAACATGTGAGTTAAATTAAACTCAAACTGGTCAAATAAACAACATTTATAAACATTTATTGATTTGTATTTGCAGGTCCAGTTTTAGCTATGGGCAATGTCATTACTTTATTTTCAAAATATCATCATGTTGCTTGTCGTATACTCACAAACAAAACCTATTTTAAATTGTGTATTTTTTTTTTTAGAGGTTCAGAGGCTGTAGTCAAGCTGCTCAGTTTTAATATAGCCTAAGCCTACTAATTTTAGTAGAAAAAGATTTAGTTAAAAAAATAATTTAAATATGGCTGGATGATCAATAACAAATTAAACTGTGGTTTGACAAATTCAAACACATTTATTGATGATTTACTGTAATTTAAAGGAGCCACGGTCGCCTGTAAGATCAAATTCAGTGTTAAAGGCGCTCAGGCAGGTGATTTTGAAGTAGAGTAACAGGGCCCGACACAAAAACGTCCATAAAACTACACAACAACCCTTTAATATTCCTCCACACTGCTCGTCCGCTGCAACCCAAGTGTCCTGAAGGGAGATAGTCCAGAGTTTACTGGAAATGACCTCATTCAGGACATTTTTACAGCTTAAACTGTCCTGTGTTGAAGTTGCCTGGGGACTTGCCTCAATGACGTCGTTTCAAGTAAACTCTGAGTTTCTCTACATTGAACGATGACGTGACAGAAAAATGCAGCGTCGCAGGTCCGTCCGACACCGAGGTTGCCGTGGTGACTAGAAATTGGTTTTGATTATGATGCAAAACTGGGACCGCCCCCGAGTGCAGGATGAGTCATCAAACATCTGAATGCGTTTTTACGGGAAGAAAAAAATACATCGGTTTAGATGATGATGATAATAATTTTCTGAGATTAATTTGGTTTGATTGACGTGAGGCGGCTCGTTTGTTTCCATGAGCTCGTTAGAAATGTCCCTTTAACCTGTGATCAGGTCGCATGACGTCTTCAAGGCGCCGTGGAGATGAAACTAGGTCACCTAGAGCATGAAAGTGCAGATTTGAAACTGTCTCAGTTTTTATTTGACTCTGACAGACGTAAAACCAGAGATACGATAGTAAAACAAATGTTTATCTGGGGGGAGGGGGGTTAAAGTGAACAAATTATTATCAGATCATATAGATGAAGTTGTGCTGGGAAAAAAAAGATTTTTTTTAATGTGGTGTGTGTCTATAAAGGGAAAATCAAAAGTATTCAAAAACCAAAGCCCTGCTCAGAGAGAAGCAGCGTTTAGATAATTAAGATGCAGTCAGAGCCGAGTGTTAACGAACCGGTTACAAACACTGACAAAGCTGCTCCACAGGTCTGGTCACTTCATTAGGAACAGCTGTGCTCCTGCAGGAACAGGTCTTTCTTTTCTTTCTTTTTTTCCAAACTTTATTATCATATTAACTCTTTGAGTGCCAGCCCCTTTATAAAATTCAATTCAAAAAACTTTATTCATCCCCAAGGGGCAATTAAAAATGGTCAGTGCCAGGTGCCAGCGTTTTGGGGCATTTTGAGTAATATTTCAAGACCCACAGAATATTTTGTACTATGACTCTGAAAACACCAAACAGCTCAAAGGAAAGAGGAGACTCTCTATTTAACTAGGGGGAAAAACATTTGTTTGTACCTTGTTCCATTCTTGATTTATCTTAAGTTGAATAGAGCCTGGTTGCACCAAAAAGACCACTTTTTTTCTAGAAAGCTGAGAAAAATGCATTTTTGTGAAAGAGAGTCTCTCAGTGATTTATCCGTTTTAATTTTGGCTTCAAAAACATGTAAGACATCTGAAAATTTCATTTCACATGTTTTTTTCATTGTACAATAAAAAAACAAAAAATACAACAAGTAGGAGTCCTACTCTCTCCTACTTCTCCTCCTGCAGTTGCACTCAAGCGTTGGATTTTGATTGACGTACTTAGACGTCAATGAGTTAAAGACGTCATACAAACAAACATGGAACAACAGTGAAGTCCAGGGAGTGCGTAATAAATATAATATCACAAAAAGCAGAGCTTGACAAAAAATAAATAAATGAAGTAAAAAAAATATATATAAAATAAAAACATACAATTAGGATGCATAAAGATAAAAGGTCACAAGAAGTGTTTTATTGTTTCCTGTTGACAGAGTCACTTCCTGTTTATCAGGATTGTTTTGTTCAGCAACAGAAAAGAATGAACAAAATGTCTGTGAAGGAGAACTCCTGTTTCCTAGAGGTGGGAACAATTACATGATCGTAGAAAAAAATCTGCAATGTGCTCTCTCTTTATGTTGTTGACCCGTGGGTTTTTCTCTCCCTTTTATCTTTTGAACTGTTTCATGATTACGTACTTTTGTTTTACATCTATTTTATTACTTGCTATTGATGTTTCATTAACCTATTATTGCTGCAATAATAACTTATTCTTATTATTGTTGTTTTATTTAACTGTTTACCCTCCTTTGTGCAGCACTTTGGTCGACTGCTGTGGTTTTAAATGTGCTACACAAATAAATGCTGACTTGACTTGACTCTTTTAAAAGTTAAAGGTCTTTATGGGAATCGGCTCGGTCATGTTTTACCTCTTAAAAAAAACTCCTACGGCAAACGAGCCTCGGTCAGAGAGTAAAACTCTCTCTGACTCTCTGAACGAGGCAGATTCTTTTCCACTAACAAAAAAAAGAAATGTAAAGACACGACACGGTGCACAGATGTGACTAAATGTTAACGTGTGTGTGTGTGTGTGTGTGTGCAGCTACAGCTTCGTGCTCTCCACCCTGGGCTTCACGGCCGTGGCCTTCGTCACCGGCTCTCTGGCGCTGTGGGCACCGACCTTCCTGCTGAGGGCGGCCATCTTCTCCGGGGAGAAGGCGCCGTGCGTGGACGGACACTGTGCCTCCGACGACAGGTCTCACACACACACACACACACACACTTTGAATCTTTATCTCGACTTCTACACCCCTAATTTACTATTTTTGTCATTTTTGTTAAGGTTTTTGGTAACACTTTAATTTACAGGCCGTTAAAGCAGAACTATGCAGGATTTCGGCTGTAATTATTGTGGCTCAGAGTCACTGTGATGGTTGAGTGACCTATTATGAGGTGAATGGGGTCTAGGCCAATGCGCTCACCCCCCCCACTGGCTGAAAACCGCACTTGCAAGATCAGTCCTCCGTCTCGGTGTAAATCTCATCAATGGATAGAACTATCGCGAGAAACTGCCTTACGGCAGTACGAGATAAGAACGCAGATGACGTCATGCATGTCATGAATCGTGATTGGTTTGAGTTCGGAAAGTCGGAGGAAACCATGGAAACATGTTTGTACTGATGAAGTTCGGCTTGTGGCTAACACGGAGCTAATGCTAACACGGACACACACACACCATGGATCTTTTATAAGATAATGTAATACATCATGACACACACACGCCTTCGCGTTTTGGAACCTTTATTCATGTGTGTGTGTGTGTGTGTCTTTGTGTCTTTGTCTGTGTGTGGCCGTATTAGCGTTAGCTCCGTGTTAGCATTAGCTCCCTGTTAGCGTTAGCTCCGTGTTAGCATTAGCTCCCTGTTAGCCTTAGCTCCGTGTTAGCATTAGCTCCGTGCTTAGCAAACACCGCTCTCTACCTTCAGCAGTAAACACAAGCACGTGTAGGGAGGGGGTGGAGGAGGTGGCGGCGGCGAGTTTTTTTTTTACGACAGTGACATGTGCCTCCTAGAACTGTGGGGGAGCTCCGGAGAGGGGAAAAAAAGAGAAACCAACGAAGGAGCGAGCTATTTCCGGCCAAGTTGCATAGTTCTGCTTTAATTGAGTCATAATGTCCAGAAATAGCCCAGAAATAACCGTCAATTTCATAGTAATGTAGAGAAATATCACCAAGAAATAACAATTGATTGTGTAGAAATAGCCCAGATATACAGTAACGGTCAGCTGCAACGACTTCTGGCTTTTCCCAAAAAAATTCCAAGTATGAAAATCATGTGTAATCTATTACCTTTATGAAAAATATGACATCATTATGAAATTGACCGTTATTTCTGGACTATTTCTAGACATTACTATGCAATTAATTGTTATTTCTTGAATATTTTTAGACATTATTATGTAATAGCGGCCTGTAGATTAAAGGGTTACCGGTTTTTTATGCATTTTTAATGTTTTTCTATTTTCTGACATTGTGTTTTTATTACATTGTGAGCTCAAAATTTCTGTTTCTTATGTTTAAGACATTTTAATCTATCTATCTATTTATTTATCTATTCATGTTTTACTTATTTATTGTTTAAATTAATTGCGCTGATCTCCAAGCAGTGGACGTGTAAAAAAAAAAAATGCATAAGAATGACAATTTTTTTTTTTTTTTTTTTTTTTTTTTTTTCAAAGAGGTTAAATCGAAAGCAACTGGACTTAGTTATTTGTATTTATTTATATTTCCTAGACAAATAACTAAGTCCAGTTGCTTTCGATTTAACCTCCTTTGAAATACTATGACCTGGGCAAATGAGAATATGCACAGGCTCATAAGAATGACAAATAAAAATCTAATCTTTGTTACGAATATCTTGAATAAATGCTGAATAAATAAATAAATGCATGAAAGAAAGTAAGTAGAAAGTATTTGTCATTTGAAAAACGACTCAAAACAATTATTATTTATCAATAAATCAAGAATTAACAGTGAGATTCGGCCGTAGTTTGTGACATCACCTTAATTATTAATTAATTAATCAAAAAGAAGATTAACAATCAACGTTTATAATCGATAAAAGGTTAAAGACGTATCATTGACAGATACTTTTTCAAAGCACGGAGCGGTTTACTGACTCTGTCCCGTGCTGCGTCCCGTCCCTCAGTCTGATCTTCGGCGCCATCACGTGTGTGACGGGCGTTCTGGGCGTGGCCAGCGGCGTGCAGGCCAGCCGGCAGCTCAGGAAGAGGACGCCGCGCGCCGACCCGCTGGTCTGCGCCGCCGGCCTGCTGCTGTCGGCGCCGTTCCTCTACCTCGCCATCGTCTTCGCCCAGGCCAGCACCATCGCCACATACGTGAGTCACCAGCCTCCTCCGCTCTGATTGGCCAGAACATTGGGAGGCTTTTTTATTTATTTTATAAGGGGGACAAACAGGTGAATAGGGAAAAAACTAAACTAACAGATTTCACCATGAAACTTCCTAAGTTTATCTCTTACATTAAGACAAAAACATTTCGTATTACAAGTTTTGTCAAATTTTATGTTTTAATATGTAAATGAGGCAATATCTAATTAAATATGCGCTAATTTGCATATATTTCCAGAACAGAAAACTGACCAATGGATAAAGCCACTTTCAAAATTCTTGTTTTATTTTGTCGACATATTAGAGTCTTTAGTTTTTACTGAGGAGGATTGTGGATATCTCTTTTTATCACTCTGTAAATGAGAAAATACTGTCACCAGCCCTAAAACATCTAATGTCTCCATGTTTTTAGTAATAAAATGTTGTATAAATGAGGCTGTGAATGATATATCAACAATCCCCTCTGTAAAAACCTTCAGAATATAGAAAGGGATCAAAGTGGAAGGTTTGGTGTCTGTAAGTGCTGCTGAAGTGGAGATTTCTAGCTCAGAGAACTCTTTCTGAGAAAACTTTAAAGACTTGGACTGTAAAATTACATAGATATTAGAATTTAGGAGAAATCTACAGACAAAATTAAACAAAGTGAAGTAAAATTTAAAAAACTTAATGTGAATTTTCTACCGTTTCTTTCCTCTAGTCTGAAAGAAGACATGTTAAAGGGATAGTTCACCCAAAATTCAAATTTCAGCGCTGCTCACTTTTCTTCGTAACAAAAAGACACACCAAAAAACATCCAAATACCTCCATGCTGCTCGTCTGTAATGTCCCTCTTGTATTGAAGCCCCGACATGAGAAATTGTTCTGAAAAAAATTAAATAAGTCTATATTTTGAGCTTGTTTTGTAGCGGAAGCTCCCAGCACTGCTCTTCCTGGTCCGTCCAAATTCGTCCAAATCTTGCGCGATTTGCACTGACACTGGTGCAAATCGCGCGAGATTTGGACGAATTTTGGGTGAACTATCCCTTTTAAAGAAGCAAAACAGCCCAAAATCTATAAATTGATCAGTGCGTGAAAAAACATTGCATTTGCCTGTATTGTCTCAACTTAAAGCTGCAGTGACTGGTTACTAATTAACTCACACAAAGCATCTCATTAGCATCTCATTAACGTCTCATTAGCATCTCATTAACATATTGTGTGTCTTCAGGTCTTCATCTTCCTGGGAGAAACCTTCTTGTCCATGAACTGGGCCATCGTCGCCGATATTCTCCTGGTGAGTTTGATCCGGATCAATAGTTCAGTCGTTATGGAAACGTTTGAACTGTAACTGACTCCTCCTCCTCCTCCTCCTCTTCCTCCTCCTCCTCCTCCTCCTCCTCCTCCTCCTCCCCCTCCTGCTCCTCCTCTCAGTACGTGGTCGTTCCCACTCGGCGCTCCACAGCTGAAGCTTTCCAGATCGTCATCTCTCATCTCCTAGGAGACGCTGGCAGCCCGTACCTGATCGGAGTGGTGAGACACACACACACACACACACACACACACACACACACACACACACACACACACACACACACACACACACACACACACACACATTACAACAACATTCATTGATGAGCAGGAAGTTTGTGTATTTAAATCTCCTCCTCTTCCTCTTCTTCCTCCTCTTTTTCATCCCTCCTCCTCCTCCTTCTCTTCCTCCTTTCTCCTCCTACTTCCGCCCCCCCGCTCCTCCTCCTACCATTCTCCTCCTTCTCACTCGCCCTCCTCCTCCTTCTCCTTTTCCTCCTCCTCTCCTTCTTCTTCATCTTGTCCCTCTTCCTCCTTTCTCCTCTTTTTCCTCACCCCCTCCCCGCTCTTCCTCCTCCTCTTCTTCTTCTTCTCTTCCTCTTGTTCCTCCTCCTTTTCATCCCCCTTGCTCCTCCTCCTTCTCCTTTTCTTGTTCTCTCTCCTCCTCCTCCCCTTCTTCCTTTCCTCCTCCTTCTCCTCCTTGTTCTTCTCCTCCTTTTCCTCACTCCTCCTCTTCTTCCTCCTTTTCATCCCTCTTGCTCCTCCTCCCCCTCCTCTCCTCCTCCTCTCCTCCCTCCCCCCCCTCCTTTCTCCTCCTCTCCTCCTCTCCCTCTCCTCCTCTCCTCTCCTCCCTCCCCCCCTCCTTTCTCCTCCTGCTCCTCCTCTCCCTCTCCCTCTCCTCTCCTCCTCCTCCTCTCCTCCCTCTCCTTCCTCCTCCTCTCCTCCTCCTCCTCCTCCTCCCCCCCTCTGCTCCTCCTCCTCCTCCTCTCCTCTCCTCCTCCCTCCCCCCCTCCTCTCCTCCTCCTCCTCCTCCTCCTCTTCTTCCTCCTCTTCCTCCTCCTCCTCTTCCTCCTCCCTCCCCCCCTCCTCTCCTCCTCCTCCTCCTCCTCTCCTCTCCTCCTCCTCCTCTTTCTCCTCCCCCCCCCCCCCCCCCCCCCCCAGGTGTCTGACTCCCTGAGGAGGAGCGACTCCTTCTTGTGGCAGTTCCGCTCCCTGCAGCTGTCTCTGCTGCTCTGCTCCTTCGTGTCCGTGGTGGGCGGAGCCTTCTTCCTCGCCACCGCGCTCTTCATCGAGAACGACCGTAACCGGGCGGAGAACTTCGTCTCCACAGGTGAGACAGAGGAGATGAGAGCAGAGCTGTGTTCCAAACCGCATACTACCGTACTGCTACTACATACTGCGTTACTATGTACTGTATACTACTAGGGGTACTAGGGGAAAAAATCAATTCACATAAATATCGCGATATCTTTTTTGACGATTTTTAAATCTTTTTTTTTTTTGAAAAACTTTTTTTTTGGGGGGGAGGGGTTTAAAATATTGTGCAATGTGCATTTGTTCGCCTTTTTTACATACAGAGAGTACAGGTTTTGAAAAGGGTTTAAGTTCACTTTATAATGGAGTATGTTAATTTATAGGCTCCTACAGTATTTGTGTGCAGATAAATGTTAAAAATGCTAAAGACTAAAAATCGAGAGAATCGGCAATATCGTAGAATCGCAATTTAAATCGAATCGCCATCCAAAAAATCGTAGAAGAATCGAAATCGGGAGAAAAGCATATCGTCCCAGCCCTATATACTACATACTGCGTTAGTATGTCCTGTATACTGCATACTGAATGTAGTATTCAGTATGCTACTTCAGCAGACCGACGCCGTTATCATCACAGTATGCAGTATACGAGTTTCCCAGAATGCATTTCACAGCAACCGGTAGCGGTAGCTGTAAAACAGGCTAAAAGCTGTTTTATTTCTCGCTCTAGCGCTGTTATTATGTAACTTTATTAAGTTTTAATATGTTTTCATGTGAGAAAGTAACTGTTAAGGCACCAAATATACGGCCAGTTTATCCAAATGACGGCTGTTTAGAAGTTTGCTCCGATGTTTTTCGACCGGGACATCACAGAGGCAGCAGCCGGTCTGCTGAGCTGCTCGGTCGGCCAACCTCCGTCGTCATCCCGGGGGAGAAAACCATCGCTAATTAACTTACCCACAGGTTTTTAGAGGTTTACCACCGGCTGGTTACATTATATTTAGGAGATAAATGTTGGTCTCATTGATGAAATCTAACACCTGTATCAGTAGCATTAGTTTGTCTGAATGTAAAGTGAAGCTTCCTGTGTGTATTGGACAGAAGAGCAGCGCTGCCCCAGAAATCACCACATTTACAAAAATAAATAAACGTTTTACAATGAACCGATCAGTCTGCATTAAGTTTAATTTTATTAAACTATATAACATAGTTACGGTACACGGCAAAGATACTTCACTACTCTAAACCGTCTTTGGTTACAGTTAGACGTCAGGGGCGCATTGCATTGTGGGATACACAATGTAGACTGGTCAGATACTGGAGATATTTCCCGAATCATTACGACATCTGGGAATTTCACATATTGCAGATTTTGCTTTCGTTTGCATACTGCATTTTGGCCATATCAGTACGTACTACAGGGTTCTTACGGATCCTTAAAAAGTCTTACAAGGCATTGAATTCATTAATCTAAAAACAAGGCCTTAATTGGCATTAAAATGTCTTAAATACATTTTTCAAAGGTCTTAAAAATGTTACCACATGGTAAGTGGGATTTTATGATTAGAATTGGTCTCAAATCTCTAAATAATTGGTAACATTCTGACATAGAGAAGTTAGTGGCGGCCGTCAACGCTAAATTTCTCACCGCCACCAGCTCCAGAGTCAGTGTTTTTTGTTTTTTCCGGACTTTTTATGCATTTATTTTGAAAGGACAGCTGGAAAGAGACACAATCCAATGTTCATGTAGCAGTCACTTTACCTTGGATCACATAGGAAAGTGGGTCAAATTGTCCCTAACCCTATGTAATAGATGTGGTGTTTTTTGTTGTTGTCTTTTTTCTGCAATTGTGTTTATTGTGAAGTCGGTCTTAAATTTCATTTCAAGTGGCTTTAAAAAAGTCTTAAAAAGTCTTAAATTTAACTTGGCTTAAGCTGTAGGAACCCTGTACTAGCAGTATAAGTATGCGGTTTCGAATACAGCCCAGGTCTACGACGAGTCTGCTAGTCAACAGCATTAATGACATCACTTCCTGTTTCCCTGTGTGACAGACGACGAGCCCATCGTGGTGCCGAAGAGCGGCCGCTCCACTCGGGTCCCGGTGTCCAGCGTCCTGATCTGAGGACGGCGTCCTGCACTTCTTTTATTTTGAAGGTTTTAGGACGAGTTTTATTTTTTACAGGTTTTGTTTTTTATAACGAGGAGCAGCAGAGACTCTGAGGAGAAGCTGCGACGCTCGGGAGCGAACGACCACGACGACCACGACCAGAACCCCGAGAGAGACAGAGACTCGTTGACCCGTCTGGACAGAAACACTACGTTTCATCTGAGGAACCTGTTGTTTTTCTTCAAGCTTCTCGTCTTTTACTCGGCTTCACTACAGGTTTTAATTCAGTTCTTTCCTTTAACGCGTTGCAGGTCGTTTAATTTTATTTCATGGTCTTAACCAGCGGGTCTGAGGTTCAGGTTCTGGTCCAGTTCTCTCTGCAGTAAATATCATGTAAACTACGGTTGTTTAAGAAAAGAAAAAAAAGCTTTTAAATGAATGTTAATAATCAAAGTCGTTTGTTAACCTGAAATTATTTTAGCAAATGTGTTTTTTGGGAACTATTAAACTATTTACTTGTCAGACGTGCGTGTGTGTGTGTGAGACTCCATATAGCAACACATTATGTAATAAAGTTGCGTTATACGTAATAATGTAATACATTTTCACCTCATAATGTAATTTCGCCACATATAGTAATAAAATTCTTAAACACAATAGGTTATAAACTTTGCCACAAGTTGTTACATAATGCATTAGTTATTGCAAAATGCAGGTGTTGCACTTAGTTTTTTTATATAGAAAATGTGATCATTTGGTGCATTATGTAACAACTTAATACAAAATGCGGCAAGGTTTATTACACATTGCGTAAAAGAATTTTATAACAAAATGTGGCGTTATTACGTAATGTGGCGCTACACACCGGTTTAATCTGGTTCAGACTAAAGGTTTCTATGGAAGCCCACAGGTGTCACAGTTATTAATAAAAATAAATATAAACTGACAAATACATTGGTATAAAAACTCATGAATGGGAAGAAAAAAAAACAATTTACAAATGAACTCTTTGTGATATTCTTAATCTATGAAATTAACAACAACATAAAAACAAATGCAGCAGCTGGAAACAGGAAGTGAATGAAGGAAACAGATTTTAATTTTAGTTGTTTACGTTTCCTTTTTTGTTTTCTCAGTTTGTGTTTCCTTTTCCTGTCGACTCGTCAGTTTCCATAGTAACTTGTTTTTTTGTTTTTTTTGGGGGGGGGGAGTGGGGGTTAATGAACTTAAATGAGGAGAAATGAGGAAAGTTTGACATTGAGCTGAATGTTTCAAAGTAAAAGTCTCAAGTGTTTTCCCGCCTCTCAAAGTTATTAATAAAAATAAACTGACATAAATACATTAGTATAAAAACTCATGAATGGGAATTTACAAATGCACTCTTTGGGATATATTTAATATTTTAACTTCATTAAAATTAACCAAAAAAAGAAGAAAAAAAAGTAAATTCAATGATTAAAAAAAAAAAAATCAAACCAATGAAGCAACGAGCAGCTGGAAACAGGAAGTGAATGAAGAAAACAGATTTTAATTTTAGTTGTTTACGTCTTCCTTTTTTTGTTTTCTCCGTTTGTGTTTCCTTTTCCTGTCGACTCGTCAGTTTCCACGGCGACTTGGAATTAGGGTTAGGGTTGTTTTTTTGTTTTAAATGAACCCCCTAAATGAGGAAAGTTTCACGTTGAGCTGAATGTTTCAAAGTAAAAGCCTGAAGTGTTTTCCCCCCTCGATAGATAAAAGGTGATGAAGGGAGGAGGGGGGCTGTGGGGGGGGGGTCTCCTCTCCTCTCTTGTTTTGTGAAACGAGGCCGATCGAGGAGAGAGAGAAAGAGAGAGAGAGATAGAGGACTAGTTTCCCTCCTCCTCCCCCTCCCCCCCTGTGGTTTCCTGTTTGTAGGTGGGAGGATGTAGAGACGGTTGTTGCTGCAGCGATGCAACTCTCTGACACCGAGCTGTCACAGCGCCGGCGCCTGATTGGTCCGAGGTGTTGGTGTGAAAAAAAAACCTCTGTGTGAAGTGCCGAGGTCGAGGTCGTCTTCCTCTTCCTCTTCATCATCATCATCATCACCATCATCATCATCATCACTGTCTCATTCTTCTTATTCTTATTCTCCTTCTGCTGCAGTTTTTTCGCCTCCAGTTGCAGTTTTGCAGTTGAGGCCGATACATCAGCCCACACACACACTCACACACTCTCACACACACACACACACACACACACTCTCACACACACACACACACTCTCACGCACACACTCTCACACACACACACACACTCGGTTGGTTGGTTGGTTGGTGAGTCACTGGTCGGTGTTTCGTTCACACGGCGTCGCCACCGTCGCCTCTGGAGATGAGACGAGCTGATCTGTGATCTGTGATCTGTGGCGGGAGAGGAGGCGAGCTGATTGGCTGCTGCCGCGTCACAGAGGGGAGGAGGAGAAAGAGGAGGAAGAGAAAGAGGAGGGAGGTGAGGAGGTTCAGGGTGCGAGCTGACTGACTGAAGAAGAAGAGTCAAGTCAACGACACGATGGCGGATGTTTGGTGACGGTCGTTAGTTACTGAGTCGCCTCATGTGGACCGGAGAACTGAAGAACTTCACCAATCCTTCTCCTCCTCTTCCTCTCTTCTCCTCCTCCTCCTCCTCCTCTTCCTCCTCCTCCTCCGTCCAGCGTGTCCTCGGCTGCAGGTGAGTCCTCGTTCGTCTCTGCAGCTTCCTTAAGGTTCAGGTTCAGCACCGCACACACAGACAGAGACCGGCAGTGAGTTTATTCTGTGTCATCTCAGGTCAAAGGTCAACTTGAACTCTGTAAACTTTTGTCCAGAGACAGAGTTTCGACCTCGACCGAAGAGAAACTGAGAGAAACTTTGTCGTAGTCGTAGTTTTTTGCTTTGTTAGAACAAAAGTAGAGAGAAACTAGAGAAGGAAACGAGGAGGAGGAGGAGGAGGAGGAGGAGGAGGAGGAGGAGGCCTCTGTCTGTCTTTAAGCCTCCATCAGTTCAGCCTGGGTCCAACTCTGTTTGATGTTTAATGTCCAGATAATGAACAGTCTGAGAGAGTCCTAACTTTGTACTTTTACCTCCGGTTCAAGGATTCAAGGAAACTTTATTGTCATTTCAACGTTGTGTCGTTAAAACTTGAGGTGGAACCAAATCAGTTTCTCTGGTCGCGGTGCAACAAGCCCAATAACAGAATCATAAAGTCTACAATAGAATAAAAGCAGTTAACTGAGTCTGTAAGTATAAAATATCAAGATAGAGATAGATAAAAGTATAAATCTAACAGTATAAAAGTATAAACACGATCTCTGGTTAAACACGACGCTGAGGTTTCGTTTATCTCTGGATGAGTTTGAGTTTTTACTTTTAGGATCTGATGTTTTGGGGCGCATGGCGTCTGTCCGACTACCCATTTCTTCGACCATACATTTCTTTATTTTTGCGTCCATTAGTCCGACCTCCCATTTCTCCGACTTAAGTAGCCCTAACCCTTAACCTTACCCTAAACCTAACCTTAACACTGTAGAATGGGTAGTCGGAGAAATGAGCCGTCGGACTTTTGGGCAGTCGGACTGATGTATGCTCCCCGATGTTTTGATCTGAACTGAGCTCAACTTGTTATTGATTCATAAATGTTAAAAACCTCACGATCGATGATGTTTGAAGCTCCAGTTCGTCTCGTCACTCTGACACATTGATTAATTTATTCATTTATTAATCTGTTCTATTATCTGTTTAAACCTCCATCTGTTTAAAAGAAGAAGCCTAGATATTGAAACTTCTTCTTCCTCCTTTTCTGCTCCAAGGCCGTTCCCACTCAGCTGTTAGCTTAGCTTAGCTTAGCACAAAGACTGGAAACAGAGGGAAAGTGCTAGCCTGAGAGCAACAGTCCCCAGCCAACCTCAGTCACTAACTAACATGTTTTTATATTTATGAGCACAAACACATGAACTGAGGTGTGAAAGCCACATTTCACAGCTCTACATAACGTTATTTGACTTTAAATCTGACATGTTTCACCCCGGGCCGAGGAGAGAGAAAGCTGCAGCGTTTCCTTTGTTAAAAAAAAGAAAGAACCTGTGATTATTACAGCAGCAGCAGCAGCTTCGTGCTCAGGTTTGTATGTAGCTGTCACTTCCTGGACTCAGACAAACCTGCAGAGACTCCAGGAAGTGACAGTTTTCAGAGCCGCTATCACAGAGATAACAGTCGTCTTCTCCTCAGAGCCGCAGTGGAAACAGGTCGAACGCTTCAAACTCTCTGAGCCGGTGAAACCTCAGAGGTTTAGACTCTGTTCGTTCATTTATTCCCTCAGTGTTTCTGCTGCTCCAGCATCAGTTGAATGATAACATAAACACCCGGAGACGTTAAATACAGAATAAACCCAGATCGACCCAGACCGTGTCCCAAACTGAGGCCTGTAACCCCAATTTAAAAACACTTAAACGACACAGGACAGAGACAGTCCTTCCATCAGTTCACTGTCATGTAGTTTATTATCTACACTATGTTGTTACTTCTGTAAGGCAAGGCAATTTTATTTTATTTTACCATCAGTTTGTCTCAAAGGGCAACAACATCCTCTGTCCTTAGACCCTCACATCCACTGAGGAAAAACGGGAGCGTACCTATGTTCCCCAAGGGTCCTATGTTCCCCAGTCGCAATACATACTGGGGAACATAGGACCCTTTTTCTGAAAAAGGGTCCTATGTTCCCCACTGTTGCTGGTCGATGGACTCTCTCTGCTTACCTGGACTCTCTCTATCTATCTACAGTACAGGTCAAAAGTTTGGACACACTCAATGCATTTCCTTTATTTTCATGACTATTTACATTGTAGATTCTCACTGAAATTCCACTAATGAACCCTGACAAGGCAACACCACCTGTGAAGTGAAAACCATGTTCAGGTCAGGTTCACCTCTTGAAGCTCATCAAGAGAATTAAATGCCAAGAGTGTGCAAAGCAGTAATCAGAGCAAAGGGGGGCTACTCTGAAGAAACTAGAATTGGTGGGGTCAGAGATAGAGGAGGAGGAGGAAGAAGGAGAGGAAGAAGAAAAGAAGAAAGAGAAGACAAAGAAGAAAAGACGTGTTTTCAGTTATTTCACACTTTTTTGTTAATTCCACATGTGTTCATTCATAGTTTTGGTGCCTTCAGTGAGAATAAAGGAAACACATTGAATGAGAAGGTGTGTCCAAACTTTTGGCCTGTACTGTATCTGGCCTGTCTAGCCTCTACCTGGTCTTTTTACTAAACTTAACCAACTCCTTTCTTCATTGCCTAAACCCAACCAATGGGACAATTACACTTCTCACTCAAAGTCACAAAAAAGGGGGGGAAAAGCGGGGAACATAGGACCCTTTTTCTAAAAAAGGGTTTTATGTTCCCCGGTCTGGACACAGAGGGGAACATAGGACCCTTTTTTAGAATAAGGGTCCTATGTTCCCCGGTCCCATACAAAGTAGGGAACATAGGACCTGGGGAACATAGGGATGATCCTTTCCTCCATAGAAAACACTTTTAACAGAGAAAAATCGGAGAAACCTCAGGGTAAGCAAAAGAGGAGGGATCCCTCACCCAGGACGGACAGATGTGCAATAGATGTTGTTAGAGACAAGAAAACAGTTTATAACACAGAATGTGAATGTAGTGCGTGAATTTCCACAGTTCGTGTCTCAAGTTGAATCCTGTCGTTGTGAACTTACTGGGAACCAACGATCACAACGGTCGCCAACGTCTTCTTTTTTTGGGGGGACGTTATTATCGCCCGTTAACACATCTACCGGCTTGTTGTGTTTGTCATTTCAATTAGCAACAATGAACGCCTTTGTTTCCCATGAGCCTCCACACGCACGGTGAAATTCTTGGACCAGTGCAAGACAGACGAAACCTAAAACATTTGCCAAGAATGTTTTCATTCATCAAGAATGAAAGTCGGAGGTTGGAAGATGATCAGATACCGTCGTAGTTCCGACCATAAACGGAGATTCGGTGGCGTTATTCCCATGACCCGCCAGGCAGCGTCCGGGAAACCAAAACTAGGAAATGCTGGGCAAGTCGACCACTAAATAATAACAAAATAACTATAAAGACAAAACAATATATTTATTATCTAAATGGAGCCATTAACAAGTGGTAACGTAGATTCATCCACATTAATATGAGACTTTCTTTTAGAACCAAAAGCAAACTCCTCATTGTCCCTGCAAAAAAAATTTGTTTGTTTTTTGCTTGTGTGGGCTGAATGTGTAATATGAGGTGGAGATTACACCGCCACGTCAGCCGGCTCCTCTTACTGGCAGAAAACATTGAATGTTGATTTATATTTTACTGTACTCCGCTACGCAGCCAAGACGTCGACCACTGAGGGTGAGAAGTTTCCATCGTTCCACACCTAAGTGTAAGAACCGTTATGAGAAACCATAATGACTGTAGACATTCACCCAGTCAACCAACCAGACCATTTACCATGAGACAAGACGACTGAAAACTCACATCTGTAGTTGAACTTGTGTCTTATATCACATGTTAAACACTTATTACAACGTTTATTTTCTCCTCGACCTTTTGTACATAACAAAACGTTAGCATTAGCAGCTGCAAGGGTGTCATTGATGGGGAATTAAAGAGGAACTCTTTGGGATTTCCACCTTTAACTCAGCTCCATGTGTCCCTTAGCTCCAGCTCCAGAGTCCTAGTGCTGGTTAAAACAGAAGTAAGCAGAATGTTTGTGTTAATATAGGTCTTAAATAGTTATATCTTCCGACAGCAATCACTTCTATAGAGTGTTTGGTCTGAAACACGGGTCTGTCAGTCACTCTGCTCTGCTCTGAGCCCAGGAGAAAACTTTCCTTGCATCCTACAACCTTTATCCAATGAGGAGAGAGACCCAAACTGGCCCATTGGGAACCCTGATCAACAGCGGTTAAACTTCTTCTAAATGAATACGTGCTAAGACTCTTTCCTTGGGTCGGTCGGTTGAAGGCCAAGGCCGAGGCCAAGAAACAATTTTAAAGGGTTGGTTCGTTGGTTCGTCATTCTCATAAAAGGAGAAAAACCAATCATTGAGCTAACAACTGAATTGTTGTCTTCAGTCAGCTGGTTGATAGTTCGCTAGTGTCTGGAGGTAAAACTGGAGGAGGAGCCACAGAGGAAATATGCTGATAGGATTGATAAAACTGATCGATCTGAATCAAATTTGGTCTTTATATTGTATTAATGACAAGGTGTGGTGTGTTCATATCTGTTAGCCTCGTCATAGCTTCCTAAATCACAAATTGTGTCATTAGTTCATCTGCCTGGTAAGAAACAACAGTGATGAAGTGGTGTTATAATGGCCAAAATTAATAATAAGCATTAGTCCTGTCAGAATAAACGTGTTAATCACCTGGTTAACTGATGCCTTTAAGAATAATGGTGGTAAATGACGGAATTACCCTTTTTACGACTGTAATCAATGGGAATGCCAAAAAGAAAGAGGTAAATTAGCCTTGTCCTTTCATCAAAGTTAATGAATTTGCACTCTTCCTCATATTAGGACGCATACACAAGAAAGTCCTTATATGGACACAGAGATGTTAATCACCTCAATGTTTAACCCAAAGTTACGCCCCTGAGCAGCTGTTCAGATGTTATAACCTCAATAAATAATAATAATAAGTTCATGTGTCAGAGTGATGTCACCATATTATTATTATTTATAAACATCATTTGTATATATGAATATCTAAGTGAATGATATTAACCAAAAACCAACTGTAGCATTTGTTTATATTCATATATTGAAAATATCTAGGCTATACCACATCTATTAACAATATGTTAATTTAGATACATGTCTAACATATTTTTGCCAGCATTTTATATTTTATCTTTATTGGTGTACGCGCACATACAACTCATTGATGTATAATCTGGTTTAATCTGGTGTCCAGATCTCTCTGTTTATACACTAGGGATATATATATCAAAGTCAAAGTGTCTTTATTTGTCCCAAACAGGGAAAATTGATTTGCAGCCAGGAAGATCCACACATTCAAACACATACACAAATAGACAACACCAGATAACATGTAACATATCATGGGCAGATGATTAAAAGGACCTACTGCAAGATAAAATATGATTAAAAAGTGCATATATATTAATAAATATGATGTATAATTTATATTTGTATATTAATGTAACGTCTACAACATAAACATGGACCTACACAAACATAAACACAGACTATATTCCAATTTCTAACAGGTTCCATGTAGAATTTAACATATGTGCTTTTATTTTGTAGGTACACACATATGTCATATACAGAAATGAGGTTTATGTCAGTGCAAATATGACAGTAGTGTGTGGGAGTTTTCAGGAAGTCAGAGTAGTTTATCAGCTGCTAGTTGGACCGTTTCCCAGCTGCTGCTGCAGCAGCATTAACAGCCTGATTACAACTCCCTGATAGCGCCGCCGTCCTCTTCTCTTCCTGTCACGCTGTAGCTACTCCTATTGGCTGCTGCCGTCATTAGAAACCTTTGAGCCCAAAGATGGAGCCATGCAGCATCAGGCCTCACAAGATGGCCGACGGCGTGTTGATCCGTGTGTTGATCGTGAGCTGAAGCTGAAGCTGTAGAGGCGTAGAAACGGTACCAGTCAGAGGAACCACGTGTGAAAATGGTTTTTTACTTCCTGTGTGACTCACCTCTGATATTCATCATCTTCATCTTCATCATCTTCATTTTCATCATCTCTGAGCTGTCGCCTTCTCGCACCTCAGGAAAAACCTCCAGATACAAAAAGCTCCATACAGTATAAAGGTAGATGTTTGTGTTAAAGCTCCATACAGTATAAAGGTAGATGTTTGTGTTAAAGCTCCATACAGTATAAAGGTAGATGTTTGTATTAAAGCTCCATACAGTATAAAGGTAGATGTTTGTGTTAAAGCTCCATACAGTATAAAGGTAGATGTTTGTGTTAAAGCTCCATACAGTATAAAGGTAGATGTCCATGTGTAGTGTGATTATAAAGCAGCTCTAGGTTCTATATTAATACTGTGAAAGTATCAAAGCCTCAGTCCACAGAGAAATGCACACAGCCTGTATTCAGAAACTGAGCCTTAAAACCAGCCGTCAGGACTTCCTGTCACTTTGTGATGTCACAACTAAGCCCCGCCCCCTCACCACCTGGACAACACCATCCAACAACAACTTTGCAGGATTTGGTTACTCTGAGCGTTTTATTCTGAAATTTACTCTGTTTTTTATTGGATCGCTTTAGAAAACACTAGTCAGCCAATCAGAAGAGAGTCTCAGAGCCTCCTGCTCTCTTCTGATTGGCTGACACCGACCTGTTGTAACAAGAGCTCCAGAGAAAAGCCGAGAGAGGAGATGAAATCAATCTTCTTGTGGATAAAGTATATCTCTAAATATAAATGCTCAGAGTTTGTGTTTGTGAAGTGAACGCCTCACCAGTGGAAGTTTCCTCGTTCACTTCGGCAGCAGGAAAACCACAGAGAGAGAGACATCCAGAGTCTGAGTGAAAACACAAAGTCACAGTTTAGATTCTTATCTGAGCATCTGACGTCATTACATTACCATTATTAATATTAATATTATTATTATTATTATTATGTGTCGGCTGGATTTTCAGACAGAGTTGAAGCTGAATTAGAACTGTTGTTGATTGGACTTTATTTCAGGTTCATGTTCAGGTTTTATCCGTCAGAATATCAATTAAATGAACTCCAGTCGTCAGATTAATGAGCAGCAGAACAGATTCTATTAAGTAAAAACACGTGTCAATCAGTTTCTGGAAATTCTTTAGTTTGTTTGTTTATCCAGTCGTTCATTCGCAGGTTTTAAACTGTCACTGAGTTAAAGGAATATTTCAATATTTTGGCAAATTCGCCTATTGCCATGAGGTTCATTACCTTTAATTGTCGGTGCAAGCTGTTCGGAAATTGGCAGAGCAGAGACGTGAGTTGCTCAGCTAACGCAACGGATGTGCACGTTATTTCTGCCTTTCCCTCATCAAACTCATCAAATACACAATCCAACAACTCCACAACGCTCTGGTGGACAAGTTGTGACCTGCACATTCACCACACTATGAGATAATCATGTCATGTATAATTATATAACATTACGACACATGAAGCAAATACTCAGAACTACTTGTTCTTCTGAAATCCCTCCGCCCAGCAGCCGTGTCTGGAATGTAGTTCCGGCTGCATTGAGATAATAATAATAATAACAGAACGTTACCAGACAGAGTTGTTTTAGAGGGAAATTCATGCAAAACAGCTGATGCACGTTGCCTTCAGGGACAGTTTTTCATCAACAGTCTCTGTATTTCCCTCTAAAACAACTCTGTGTGGTAACGTTGTGTTATTATCTCATAGCGTGGTGAATGTGCAGGTCACAACTTGTCCACCAGAGCGTTGTGGAGTTGTTGGATTGTGTATTTGATGAGTTTGATGGGGGAAACCAAGAAATCCCATGAGCCTCCGTAGCGTAGCTCTGAGCAGCTCACGGCTCTGCTCCGCCGTTCTAAAAACAGCTTGCACCGACAATTAAAGGTAACGAACCTACTGCTATGACTATAGGGATTATGGTGAGAGGAGGATCTGACTAAATGTTGAACTGTACCTTTAAGAGGAAACGATCTAAGTAGTGTGAATGTTGTTGTTCAGTTCGGCCATTTTGTTTAAACTTATTATTCTTACAGCCACCACTTTTTTGTCCATTAACTAGTCCTTCATACTTTGTGCTATTTCAACAATTAAAGCAGAAGTGAGTGATATATTTGTGTTAATATAAGTCTTAAATAGTTGTATCTTCCGACAGCAATCACTTACATAGAGTGTTTGGTCTGAAACACGGGTCTGTCAGTCCCTCTGCTCTGCTCTGAGCCCAGGAGAAAACATTTATCGTATCCTACAGTTTTTATCCAATGAGGAGAGAGAACGGCATGCAGGGCTGTGTGTGCAGCCAAGGAACGCCGTGAATGTGGTGACGTAGCGACGAGGACTGTTATGGTGCGTTCAAGGAAACTCGTATTTTTCCGACCGTGAAGTGGTACCAGTTCGATCTGGTACGAGTTCACCGGTCGGAAGTTACGAGTGGCCGTTATAGTGACTTTCACCGGTAAAACAGGTCGGAAAAACACTAGTGGGTTGCCTGGAACGCTACAAAGTCGTAAGTTGTGACTTGAAGCTGTAATTTACGATTTCAAAAGCCTGCCTGGAACGCAGCATTAGCGAAAACGACCGGACCACTTACTTCTGCTTTAATATATCAAAACGTTCAGCTTTTCTGCGACATGTCAAATCAAATAAAAACGTTATTTGTCCCGGGAGGGAAATTCGTCTTAGGCATAATACAGCTGCTTTGTACTTGTAAAACATACATACACAATACATACATTACAGTAGCAACACTGGCACACATATCCAAGAAAGAAAAGAGAGAAAGTGCGGGGAGTGCAATAAATAGTTTAAAATATTCATAAAACAAGTTCAAATAAAAAACATACTAAAAAAACTAAAAGAGAACAAGGGTGCTAGGACTTTTCTCTTTTCAACTATTCATACTTGAATGCGACTGTAGTCAAGCGGTTAGATCACTGGGCTGATGATCCTAAAGGTCTACTGACCATGAGCTTGTGGGTTCGATTCCTCCCTTGGTCATCTTACCCTTTGCATGTTGATCACTACTTGCACGATTTGTCAATTGCGTTTGCTAATTCAGCGATTGCTTTCGGCATTCACACGTAACAAATTCTAGTTGAAGGTGTAACGAGTGAACGTCTCGTCCTCAGATGAACCATGGACGCCTCCTGGTTCCTCGTGGTTCTCTCGGCCGCCGTCCTCGTCTCCCTGGTGCTGCTGCTCCTCGTCTGCCTCAACTGCTGGAGCAAAGGACCCATGGGTGAGGAGGGGGGGGACACGTGTCAACAACAACAAACAAGCTGAAACTACTTGAATGTAGGCTACATTAGTATTGAAGTTCATGTGACAAGTGCTGCGTTCAGTGCTGGTGGGAAAACTCAGCTTCAGTGCGTTCACGTCTCATTTTTTAACCCTCCTGTCGTCCTTCTGGGTCAAATTGATCCAATCTGTTCCCTTCCTCCATCCTTCCTTCTTTCCTTCCTTTCTCCCTTCCTTCTGTCCACAATCCTTCCTTCCTTCCTTCCTTCCTTCCTTCCTCCCTTCCTTCCTTCCTTCCTTCCTTCCTTCCTTCCTTCCTTCCTTCCTTCCTTCCTTCCTTCCTTCCTTCCTTCGTCAGTCCTTCTGCTTCCTTCCTTGACCTAATCTGTTCCTTCCCTCCATTTTTTTTCCTTCCGTCCTTCCTCCCTTCGTTCCCTTCGTCCTTACTTCTTCTCCTTCCTCTTTTGATCCAATTGACCCAATCTGTTCCCTCCCTCCATCTTTCTTTCCTTCCATCCTTCCTTCCTTCCTTCGTCCTTCCTTCTTCTTCCTTCCTTTTTGACCCAATTGACCCAATCTGTTCATCTATCTTTCCCTTCCTTCTTTCCTCCCATATCTCCCTTCCGTCCTTCCGTCCTTCCTTCCTTCCTTCCTTCCTTCCTTCCTTCCTTCCTTCCTTCCTTCCTTCCTTCCTTCCGTCCTTTCTTCCTTCCGTCCTTCCTTCCTTCCTTCCTTCCTTCCTTCCTTCCTTCCTTCCTTCCTTCCTTCCTTCCTTCCTTCCGTCCTTCCTTCCTTCCTTCCTTCCTTCCTGCAGGAGGACAACAGGAGGTTAAAACAGGAAAAGCTGAATCAACGATCAGACCATAATTTATCTGATTCACATTGAACATTAACTTTGTGTGTGTGTGTGTGTGTGTGTGTGTGTGTGTGTGTGTGTGTGTGTGTGTGTGTGTGTGTGTGTGTGTGTGTGTGTGTGTGTGTGTGTTAGTTTTTAATCTCTTCTGTGATCAGTGTTTAAATGTTCACGCACACAGGAAGTGGATTCATCACCCGCTGCAGTAAAACACTAATATAAAGTATCACACGAGTCAAGTTCTCACACACACACACACACACACACACACACACACACACACACACACACACACACGGTTTAACAGCTGCTCTACTTTTGTAATCGCTTGATGACTGTGGTTTTTAACCAGACTGTCAGACGAGATCATAAACACACACAGCTGGTCAACACACACACACACACAATGTCATAACTACGGTGGCCCTGAGGTGCAAATCACAACAGCAAATCAGAAAACACAACAACAAAACAGGAAACACAACGGCAAATTACTAAACAAACTGATTTGCTGTTGTGTTTTCAATTCAATTATTCGATTCCTTTATTTGATCAAGAGGGACAACGCACATCAACAACACTCCAAGTGTGAATGTAGCTACTCAACTCTAGCCACACGGCTAATTTCCATTGATAGTCCCCCTACACTGAAATAAAAGCAACAGATTAAAGGAGACACAATGCGCTGTAGTCTCAGGCACGATAGATTGATTGATAATGTATCTACTATTCCTCGTACGCGGACTGTCTTTGGGGAAAGTGCCTTCAAAGCATTCGCACCCTCGTCCTGGTAGAAATTACAGAGTCATCTTGGTACAAAATTGGATTATCTCCCAAGTATGGAAGATTTTAAAGCTATAGGATCAAGGACTGTTTGACTGCTGCATGCACATGTTCTCTCACCGAGCAGCTGGTGATTATTATACTGTAATGATGTGATTTGCTGTTACTGTTTTAGCTGTTTTTATGTTTGTTTTGTTGATGTTGTCCAAATGTGTATTTGATGTGGATGATGTACTGTGCTGCTTTCTGGGCCAGGTAAAAGAGATTCTGAATCTCAATGGGATTGTTCCTGGTTAAATAAAGGTTAAATAAAATAAATAAATAAACAATATACACCATTAAGTACAGTATTTAAAACCATGGGACATGTAGCCTTTTTTTCTGATTTGCTGTTGTGATTTGCGCCTCAGGGCCACCGTACATGTATAAGTCATAATGATGTGATGATGTATTGTGTGTGTGTCCTCCGTCCCTCAGTCTCCATCAGTCAGACGAATGAATCGGAGGAGTACATCCCGTGAGTCCACCGCCTCTTCTTCTTCTTCTTCTTCCTCTTCTTCTTCTTCTTCTCCTCTGCTCTAATCTCAGTTTTCTCTGAATCGACTGAACTAGTTTTTGTTTCTCTCTCTCTCAGATCGACCCAGTTCAGACCCATTCACCAACGTAAGTCTGACAACAAGACGCCAACATGGCCGACGTTACACGTTATCGAAGGTCGTGTGTCTTCAGTAGATTTGACCTCTGACCCCAGTTCATCTTAGTATAAACACGTTCGTTTCTGCTAATTAATAACTGGACACTTTGTTGGTTCTTGTTTGAATAACACAGTAGGATCATCGATGGTAACCAGGATCAATAACTAATAATCACTGAGGAAATTTACAAAATGGAAAAAACGGATACATTATGGAGATAAAATGAAACACAACCGGACAGTAAAATGGAGGAGGTTCTGTTTTTAACTTTATGAATTTAGATTTGGACGTTAAAACAACTAAAACAGATTTTAATGATGAACGAACGATGATGATTATGATGATGATGATGATGATGATGATGATGATGATGATGATGATGATGATGATGATGGTCTCTCTCTCTGACCTGTAGATCACCAACTCAGTGACATCCGCTCGGCCTCTCACCCATTGATACCTCAAGTCGTGTGAGTCGCTGTCAACCAGCACACACACACACACACACAAACTCACACTTCAACAGAGATGAATGTCTCATTCATTCTTTATTACAGTGTTTAAATTCATGTATTATTATTAAAGGGACAACGAGGAGTTTCCTTTTGGTTCTAAAAAAGTCTCATATTAATGTGGATGAATCTACGTTACCACTTGTTAATGGCTCCATTTTCAATAAATATATCGTTTTGTCTTTATAGTTATTTTGATAAGCTATTATTATTTAGTGGTCGACTCGTCCAGCATTTCCTAGTTTTGGTTTCCCAGACGCTGCCCTGTGGGTCATGGGAATAACGCCACCGGATCGCTAGTTGGTATCGTTTATGGTCGGAACTATGACGGCATCTGATCGTCTTCAAACCTCCAACTTTCATTCTTGATCAATGAAAACATTCTTGGCAAATGTTTTTGCTTTCGTCCATCTTCGTCCAAGAATTTCACCGTGCACGCGGAGACTCATGGGAAACTCCTCGTTGTCCTTTTAATGTTATTATCATCAAAATACAAACACATCATTGTCATAACAAAGAACTAAAAGTAAAAGTACATGACATTTAAAATGTTTTAGGGAGTTTGTCTCGTCATCAGAAAGTCATCCAACATTTAACTGTTGATTGGATCTGATGTGAAAGTGAAATAACTGTGATGTGTTGACTCTCAGTTCTCCGTCGTCGGACCTCAGGATCCCGGGTCAACAGCGCTTCACCCAAAAAGACGACGGTCAGTCTTCCTCTGTCTCTTTCATATCTCTGATCTTAGTTTGTTCACTTCGGTGTCGCTCTATAAACATCACGTTGTTTTCCCTCCTGCAGATAGTCTTCCCAGTTATGAGAATCCAACAGAAGGTAAGCTCGTGTTTCTGTATCTGCTGCTCTCATCACACAACCCACATGTGTTTATATGAATGAGCGAAGTCTCATTTTGCTCCAAAGACCTTTGTAGCTCTGGTTGACTGGACGTTTCTAGACCTGAGACAGAGGAACTCATCTGATGACTTCAGTCGATTATCTGAAGACTTGAGATGTTTTCGACTTGACTTTGACAGCGTAGCCTCGGTTCTCACTGTCTCACTGGTCTGGAGTTTGGACTTCATAGAGAGCGGAAGCAGGAAGTAACGTCGCCATGGTAAAAGTCTCCATGTAAGTGAACGGGAGTCAAAGTTTTATTTCTAATGTGAGTGAATAGTGTGATGATAAAACTCTCTGACCTCTCTACCTGTTTAAAACACCACGGTTCATGAAGAGAAACCAGCAGTTTGTTGTAAAACGGCAACAGAAGAATGTATTTAGTGTGAAGACGCTCTAGGACTACAGATCTGGTGTCCCACTAAAAATATGTCACCAACTGACACGGTAAAGGAAGGACGCCATGTGGTCGCCATGGTGACGTCACTACGCCACCTGGAGTCTTTCTGGTTATGGATTCTAAGGAGTTTTATTTTACAATAGTTTTACAACAAACTGCTGGTTTCTCTTCATGAACCATGGTGTTTTAAACAGGTAGAGCTCAGAGAGTTTTATCATCACACTATTCAATCGGATCACGGAATAAAACTTTGACTCCCGTTCACTTACATGGAGACTTTTTCTGGATTGAGGTCCAATGGCGACGTTATTTCCTGCTTCCGCTTCAGCGCTCTATTACCAAGAATTAGGACTTGCCGGTCTTGACTTTGTAGGCCAGGACTTGGTCGGTTAAGGACTCGCTGATCCTGGTTTGTTAGACTGAGACTCGTAGGTCCTGAGTTATTGGAGGCAACAGAATCAAACAGAAACCATCCTGTGAGCTCAGACTGTGTTGTTGTCGTTTCCTGCAGTCATCCCCGACCGCCAGGACAGCGACGTGGACGATCCTGGATACATGTAGGTTTCCTCCGTCTCCGTCGAGCAGAAGCTTTTGGTACGTTCTTCATCTGTGTGTTCTTCAGTGAATCTGCTTCTCATCCGCTTGTCTCTCTTCTCTCTGCAGCATCGTGATACCTGACGACCCAGCTCCGGCTCGGCCGAGTGTGAGCCGAGCCTCCACGGCCAGTTCAGGTACAGTTTGGAAAAAGCAACGCAGATTCAAGCTGTTAAGTTTGGAGTTTGTCTTGTTATTCAAAGGGGCTGTTTGCGTTGTCCTGCTATTGCTACATAGCTAACATTAGCATTGACAGCTAGCGGGAAGAAGGGGGGAACCGCCATTCCAACATCCCACCAGTCCGACATAGGCCTCTAATTGTCTAAATGGCAACACTTAATTTCTATCAAATGTCCCGTCATTCCGACAATTTTTGTCTCCTATTGTCGGAATGACGGTATTCTTTTCTTTTTTTAAACATCCTGCCTTTCCAACAATTCCTTTAATAGAGTATTTTTCCCCCCCAAAAGATTTTGCACTGGTTGGGTTTAGGCAATGGAGAGAGGAGTTGGTTAAGTTTAGTAAAAAGAGCAGGTAGAGGCTAGACAAGCAGACTAGTCCCTGTCTACGCTCTGCTGCGTGGGACGTTCGCATGTCGGAATAGCGGTATGTCGGAATGGTGGTATGTCTAAATGGTGGGATGTCGGAATGGTGGAATGTCGGAATGACAGCATGTAACCCAAGCAGAAACTTAATTCCTTCACTGAGCAAAAAGAGCAATCCTTTTGTTTTCTGTAACTGGGGTCCGCTCATAATTCCGACATCCCATCATTCCGAAAATGACCCATTGTTACGAAATCTCAATGTTTCGACATCCCGTTGTTCCGACCATATTAAACCTGTTGTTCCGACATGTGATTATACACTATAGGCGTCATAGAGGGGAGAGAATGAAACACCATAACCTCCTGTTATTAACTCTGGGGTCCAGGTTGTTGTTTGGGGAGCTCTCCGCGGTGCTGACCGGCTCCCGGTGGGTTATGGGATGTGGATTATGGTTAGGATTAGGGTTTGGTTGGGCACAATAACGTTGTCTGGTGTACAATGTGCATGGGCGCAGGTTTTCACTTGTATCAGATATTGATGGTTAGGGTTAGGGTTGAGATTTCGGAAAAACAGGACATTGGAACAATGGGTTTAATATGGTCGGAACAATGGAATGTCGAAACATTGAGATTTTGGAATAATGGGTAATTTTTGGACTATTGGGATTTCGGAATTGTGACATGGCAACTTCTTTAATTTCCCATCACTCTTTTCTTCTACTGTCGTTTGCATGTTAACAGGCTAGCTCACTTTCTGACACCGATGCTGTGTCTCTATTCGCACACTTCCACACTTAGACTTACTACTTTGAGTGTATAAGTACAGTATGTCAAACTACAGTGTACTGTACCTGGATGGTGCACTCACAATTGTCAAAAAGTGGAGTGTGGAACGCTGGATACTTCCCACCCTCAGCGGTCGTCATCTCTACATAGCGGTTAGAGGGGGGACTGCGCCGTACGGTACCAATGTGTCAGATGGAAGTCATTGTCGGGTTAATTTATCTGCCTTTAGTCAACTGAATTACTGCCGATACAGTGCGGTGTCCTAGGCTGACGATCTCCAGCTTAACGTTACCCACAGCTGTTGCATTTTGCGAATATTTACAACTTGTTACAGTTGGTACAGTTCAGACAATTTAACACACATAAACAACTAACACCATAACAAGCTGAATGCGGCAGCTATGGTTCATCAGTTGGTGATTTCTGGCAATAACTCAATTCAACGTTTGCAAATGTTGCGATCGTCATTTCTGGTAAGCGCACAACGGCCATATTCGATTTGAGACAACGTTGACTACCCTGTCGAAATTTGCGCAATACAGAAGTAGTGTACATAGTAGGCTATACTATATGGAAATGTACTAATGGAAGTATCTGGATTGAGACACATGTCTGTTTTGTTTTCATCCACAGATAATGCTGATTATGTTAACCTGGCGAAAGGTGAGGACCTTCATGTTCTTCTTTCCAGTTCATTCACCTACAACAAGAACTTGACAGAAACAACTTCCTCTTATTCAAATTTTCGCTCATATTATTATTATTATTATTATTTCCCTTGTGTTTATTTTATTGAAACAAACTGGCTGAAAGTTTGAAGTGACCTCATCTCATGTGAATTCCTGTAAATGTTGTGAGTCAAGCAGAGGAACCAGAGGAGGATGAACAAGAGGACGAGTCCAACGATGAACAGGAGTATCAGAACGTGGATCCAAAGAACTCCCTGAGTGAGTCGGATCAGACGTCCAGTCTCGTCTTGGTTTTCAGGTCATGTGATGACGTGCTGCAGTTTCTCCTCTGTGGTGTTTCACACAGGAAGTCTGCAGGGTGTCAGGTTCTCCTGCAGCCTCAGCTCTTGTGCTGTTTATCTCACAATACTTTTATTTTTCATCTCTGTTAGAGCTCTAAAGTGTTAAGTGTTCCTTTTTTTTTTACCTCATCGATGTTACTCTGTGGGGCTGCAGCTCCATTGACTCTCATTCATTCTGCACTGACTCTAGACCAGGGGTTCTCAACTAGTCTCACTCTGGGATCCACATTTTCTCATGGTCATTAAGTCGCGACCCACTTTTATAGAATTCAAACCAAGAATTTTTTTTTAAAGCCTTTAAAAACTCATTTTGCTCTTTATTGAGCAAAGTGCATTTCAGAGCACATGAATGAAACTGAGGAGTTACCATGACAACTGCATGTACGGAAGTGAATAAAAAAATATCAAACTGCACAAAATGGAGACCAACAAAATTATATATTTGACTTCTAATGCATCTCTGCATTCAGAGCATGTTCACAAAAGTGAATAAATATCAAACTGCACAAAATAAAGACCCACAAAACAAAACAAGATTCACTGCATCAGGCCACATTAATAAGAAACTGAGGAGGAGCATTACAACTGCATGTGTTCACGTGTTTCGTGTGCCTTTCAAAATAAGTTATTTTTCAAAATAAAAGACATGTCCAACATCAGATGTGCATTAAATATTATTTACTTTTTTGACCAGCTGTCCGCGACCCATCCAGAACGGGTCTAGACCCACTTTTGGGTCCCGACCCACCAGTTGAGAACCACTGCTCTAGAGTGCCCAAAAAAAATTGGAAACGTTTTTTCGGTCAATCATTTGTCCCCTTTAATAATACAAATTGGTGTTGTATTTTACATCGTTGGAAAGCCTGATTAGTCGCCTTTCCAATGGAGTACAACTTGTAAGGATTGTGCATCGGTGGAATGAGCAACACAGCTAAACGTGTGGGTAACGGCCCCCCAAAAAATATGCCAAAATCCATTGTCTTGTCTTGTATTGCTCTTGAAGAGTGTTGTCATCTTGCAGGATGGAGTCGGGTAGATATGGGAACGCCACTGGCTCCAGAATCTCATTCCGACATCTCACTGCATTGAGTTTACTGTACCTTCAATGATGACAAGTTTTGGGGGGGATTTTGGCACATTTTTGAGGGCCGCTACCCACACATTAAGCTGTGTTGCTCATTCCACGGATGCACAATCCTTACAAGTTGTAAATGTGTAATACAAAATGTGCCAAAATCCCCCCCAAAACTTGTCATCATTGAAGGTACAGTAATCTCAATGCAGTGAGATGTCAGAATGAGATTCTGGAGCCAGTGGCGTTCCCATATCTACCTAACTCCATCCTGCAAGATGACAACACTCTCACAGAGCAATACAATACAAGACAATGGATTTTGGCATATTTTTTGGGGGGGCCACTACCCACACGTTTAGCTGTGTTGCTCATTCCACCGATGCACAATCCTTACAAGTTGTACCTCATTGTAAAGGTGACTAATCAGGCTGTCTAATTGACCTATGGCTAAGCCACGGCCCCAAACGCGATGAGCCAATCACAGTGCACATAGCTAGCCCATGAACTCGGACATTCTCCGCTTCCACGTCCATTGAAATGCATTGCAGTTGGTCAGTTTTCATTTGTTTTTTCTTGACATTTTAAGTTTAAAATGGTCAAACGGTGTGCATGGGGTACATGCAACTCCAACACTAGGTATCCTGAGAGGCCACGGGGTGGATTTTTTTAACCTTTTCCTAAGCCACATCTCAACCGAGAGAAGTGTCTGCTCTGGATAAAGTTATGCAGTAGACCACAACACCAACTAAACGTGGATAAAATTAACAAGGACGTCTACATCTGTTCTAAGTTAAGTCAACAACGTATTTGAGGCAACATATTGTCAGAGATGTTTAGATGTTAGCCAGTATCACAACTAAACATAAAGTCTGCTAGCTTAATGCTAACGTATAATGTAAAACTCCATAGACGGGCTAACAGAAATTAGCCCGTCGCTATCGGCGTTTCCTGGCAACCGACAGCCATAGCAGTAAAGTTAAGTTTAGTTTTGGTGACTTCCAGATGATATTTAATCTTTCTGTCTCTCCTGTGAAATGTCTCCTACTGTGACAGCTGCCATAGCAACTGTCACCGAATGTTGACTGTTTGTCCGAGTGAGTGGAGGGGGCGGGGCTTAGCCAGAGGTCAATTGGTCAAATTGGTCTTATTAAAGGGGAGAAACGATTGTATAACTGCTAACTTTGTTCTTACTAACACAGCTCTCTCTCTCTTCACTCTTTCAGCAGCTCACTCGATCACCTCAGCGCGCTCTCGTTCTCGCCCGTCGAGCCGGGAGGTGGGGCTAGCTTTTAACGGTAACTGACAAATGTGACTAAATTGTTAATTTGTTAATGACAAGCTGTTTCAGTTAAAAAGTAGTTAGTACTATGAGTTAATGTCAACGGTCGACACAAGATTCAAAACAACAAATACTGAAAAATACGGTGAAACATTTGCAAAGTTGATCGATTTAATCAGTCTGGTATATTATTAAGTTATGGCTCGTATGTCACAGACATTTTAACGGACATGTTAAAGTTACGCACTACGGCTTTGACTAAAATGCAACTTCAGAATTAGATATTAAAGATAGTGCAGTTTGTTTTATTGACAGATGATACAGGCTTTCTTAGTTTGGGAGACAATTTAAAAATGACAACTAGAAAATGAGATGGTTAAACTAAATAAAAATGGTTTGATATAAATTATAGCCCTATAAAATTTGAGTTAAACTAAGTTTATTGTGTTCACAAATAGAAAAAAGGATGAATATGTTTCATTGTCTATTAATGGAGACGTGATAGAAAAGGTGTAATTTTGGACGAAAAACTAACATGGAAATTACATTTTGCTCATATACAGAATACAGTGTCTAAAAATATTTCTGTTCTAGGTAAAGCAAAATAAAACAATGACTTCATGCTATTGCCCCTACTACATATTTTGCTTGTATGTAGTAGGGGCAATAGCATGAAGTAATTGTTTTATTGCATTTATTATAAGTTCTTTTCACCTTGCTCCTTTCCAAACCCGGGATTGGAATGAACACAAAATTAAACAATTAAATAAATTAAGTCTTGCTAACAGTAGTTAATGTAACTTAAAGGTACAGTTCAACATTTAGTCAGATTCTCTCATCTCACCATAATCCCTATAGTCATAGCAGTAGTTCCATCACCTTTAATTATTAATTTAATTATCGGTGCATGTTGTTTTGAGATCGGCGGAGCAGAGACGTGAGCTGCTCAGTGAACACAATGGAGATGAACAGTTAGGCTAAAGTAAAGGAGAAGAAAAGAAGGAAATAAGTAGGTTAGCTGTCACTTAGAGCAAAACTTAAAGGAGAATTCCGGTCATTTTTGACCCCTAAATCGTTGTCCTGGTGGTCACCCAGTGTTGGGGGGAGCAAAAAACGCGACAAAAATTGATGCAGGCAAACCAGAGTTACCATGGCTACCCGGCGCTAAGGATAGCGACAACGCTAAAGTATGAGGGCAATTCTTTCAACCACAACAAACACTCAAAAAACAATCAAATATCTGTGGTACATGACTGGAATCCTTAGAGACACCACTGAACTCATATAGTGTAGAGTAGAAACAGTATAAACTTTGTGTTTTTGCATGTAGCCACTCACCTCAGACAGCTGAACTCTGAAACATCCCAGAAAGACATTACTATCCCATCACAGAGCGCTGCTCTCCCCGCCACAGAAACTAACACTTTGTCCTTGTTGTGATTATTTCTTTACAACAATAAACAGTGGAGCAGTGCAGTGGTAATGTCCAAAATATCTCCGACCGTTTATTTCAGTAAAGAAATCATCACAACAAGGACAAAGTGTTAGTTTCTGTGGCGGGGAGAGCAGGCGCTCTGTGATGGGATAGTAATGTCTTTCCAGGATGTTTCAGAGTTCGGCTATCTGATCTGAGGTGAGGGACTACATGCAAAAACCGTACAGTTTATGAGTTCAGTAGTGTGTCATAAGGATTCCAGTCATGTACCATAGATATCTGATTGTTTTCTGAGTGTTTGTTGTGGTTGAAAAAATTGCCCCCATCTGTTAGCGTTGTGGCTATCCCTAGTGCCGGGTAGCCATGGTGTAACTCGGTTTTAGTCGCGTTTTTTGCTCCCCCCAACACTGGGTGACCATCAGGACAACGATTTAGGGGTCAAAAACGACCAGAATTCTCCTTTAAGAAAACTATTAACATTGATTAGCAAAACTGTGTTAGACTGAAGTTAAAAGGAAGCTAACAGTTAACTTCAGTGTAATTTAAAGCTGCATTTAGAAACTAGTTTGTTAACTCACCTGTCTCTCTGCACCTTTACCCGTGTTCTTCTCGTTTCCTGTTCTGCTGCAGACGCGACGTCCGAGTCGGAGTCGTCTGACGATGAAACTGGGAACTACGTCAACCAGCCGGCGGTAAGTGTCGACGCGGTCACGACGATGTCTCAGTCCGTCCTGTAGCAGCAGCTGTCACTCACGTCCTCTCTGTCCTCTCAGATGATTTGAACACGACGGACACGACGGCCGATGATGATTGACCTCTGACCTCCTGACCACAGCGGGCGGCCATCTTTGTCTTTATCTCTCTCTCCACCTTCACTCCGTCTAATGTCTCGACAGTAGTGAAGAAAAACTGAGCTTAAAAAGTTTTGTTTTTTAAACTTAATAAATTACAGTTTTTCCCACTATTGATCAGACAAAACATGGCGGTTAAAGACGTTGGACTGAATTCTGGGAAATTTGACGATTTTGAAGCTTTTGGCATTTTATAGATTAAATCATTTTATTTTTTTTGGTTGAGTGGGAGGAAATCAGAGAGAGATTCACGTGTTGTTTTATTAGGAACACCCAGTTGATGCTTGAACAGTGTTGATTTGAGTTTCTCCTGCTGCTCTGAATCATTTCCTAAGATGTAACAGAAAACATGTTTGTTTGAGATATTAATGTCTTTTTTTTTTTTTTGCCTAACATGAAAAACAAATTATATCACATCAATGAAACAATACAAGTTTCAATAAAAACTGAACACAGTTGCGTAGTAGCTGAGTGTTCCACATAAACTGACATTATGTTTTATATAATAGTTAAAGGGATAGTTCACCCAAAATTGAAATTTCACTCATTATCTCCTCCCCCTCATGTGGACTAAGGGCTGGGAGAAGTTTCAGAGTCCTCCGTGGCTTCTCTGAGTTACAGGGGGTCTCGGCGTAGCAGTGCATGTCCATATGACGGTTGCAAATGGATACCAACTGTCTTCGTAACAAAAAGACACACCAAAAAACATCCAAATACCTCCATGCTGCTCGTATGTAATGTCCCTCTTGTATTGAAGCCCCGAAATGTGAAATTGTTCTGAAGAAAATTAAATAAGTCTATATTTTAAACTTGTTTGTAGCGGAAGCTCCCAGTGTCTCAGTTCACTGCTCTTCCTGTCAGTGCACTGACTGGCGGAACAATTTCTCATGTTGGAGCTTCAATACAAGAGGGACATTACAGACGAGCACTATGGAGGTATTTGGATGTTTTTTGGTGTGTCTTTTTGTTACGAAGACAGTTGGTATCCATTTGCAACCGTCATATGGACATGCACTGCTACGCCGAGACCCCCTGTAACTCAGAGAAGCCACGGAGGACTCTGAAACTTCTCCCAGCCCTTAGTCCACTTGAGGGGGAGGAGATAATGAGGGAAATTTGAATTTTGGGTGAACTATCCCTTTAAATAATAATAATAAAAAAAAACAAAGGTCAGAAAGCAGATTTTTTTTTTTCTTGACACTTTGTTCAAATGTTTTTCCTCCTTTTCTGAGCTGTAGAACTGATCGTGTTTAGTTAAACTGGCCGTCACCAGAGGTCAGGAACACTAAATTAAAATCCAGAATAATGAATCTGCAGCTCCACCAGCCCAAACCCCGTCACACTGTGGCTCATTGTGACTGTTTATCTCCGTTTTATTCTGTCGTCACGTTAAAGTTATAATGTTTTTTGCCATTTTAATCTGAGTTTTCTTTGTGGTTAATGTTTCCCTCCACAGTGTGTGAGCTGTAGGAGGATCGTACCTACTGTATGTTTGAGCTTTACTCCATTTTACTGACACTCCTGAGAATGTCTTCACGCAGATGATTTTTTACATATTTGTATTTAATGTGTTGTTAACATGTTGTGTGTGGAACTGTCGTAACTACAACTCAATTAAACATTTAACAAAACTTTCAGCTCTGCCTGATTCCATCTCTTTTAGCCACAAAGTTGAAGTTAGAAACTCAGCTGTTAACTAAACCGAACTAAAGCAGCTATCCAACATTAATTAGCTAAATTGTAAATTAAATATCTTTGAAAATAGATAGCGTTAATGTAACTTAGGGCTAAACATAGCAGCTAGCCAACATTTGTTTGTATTACTGTAACTTAAACTTAATTCAGATGCAAACTAAGGCTAAAGTTAGAAGCTAGCTGAAATAAATTAGCTCAGTTGTAACTTAAAGGAGCATTATCGCAAATACAGCAGTAATAAAAGCAATAAAAAAAACTGAAATATGCAATAAATGGGTCGAGGGGAGCCATAACTATCTGTATACAAAATATAGCCAACAGTGTAGTGTCTGTGGAGCAAATGCAGAATTTCTTTTTGTTATGAGACGAGCCGGCCCGGCCGCTCCTGAACGGCATGCTATGTAGGATGTTTACTTCAGATACGCTGCACCACCGGCCCCATCTAGTGGCCGAACAAAGAATTGTAATTTGCGATAATGCTCCTTTAAGGCTAAAATAAGAAACCAACTAACATCTAAAGTTTAATTTAAGGATTAAATTGGAAACTAGACAGCACCAGTTAGCTATAATTTATTTAAAAGCTAAAGTCAGGACATTAGAAACTAGACAGCATCAGTTAGTTGTAGCCTTTGTTTCAGTTTAGCTTCAAACTTCAGCTTAAAGGCTAAACTAAGGCTGTCTTTACACTGCATGGGTCAAGAGGCCCCAATTCTTTCTCAAGTGGCTCAGATCGGATCTGGAACATGAACATGTCAACAGGACAAATATGCATCATCAGATATTGTCAGATCAGATTCAGGCCTTGTTATATGTGGAAATAAATCAGATACAAATCAGATATCTGTCAATACGTCTGCAGTCTAAACGGACAGATCGGATCTTTCCTGGCAATGCGAGTCGTACGTCATCAATAATAATATTAATTCCTGTTTCCACACGTTTCACTGAACCTCTGTAGCCTGTGATTGACCCGTGGATCTGACCTGGACGACCACGGCCAGATGTGGTCACTGTCACAGGAATTATAGTGTATCATTTTCCTGGTGTCCGCACGTCTGTTTTTTTCCTCACTAGTTCTTGATTTCATCTACAGTAACATTCGTTTATATGCGGATCGAAGGTGTGAACGAAAGTGCCCGAGAGAAACACCAGATTTCACATTTTTTCTACTGGCAAAAACTGAAACGAGCCGGTTGGAAATTAGGAGGAAAAACAAACAAGTACAGAAACAGTGACGTGTTGGATATAAACTCTGACTCACCTTCCTCTATAATTATTATGGGATTATAACGTGACCTAATAAATCTCCCGTCTTTAAAAAGAAATAACTCACTTCTGATAGAACATGTAAATAGACAGTCAAAAAAAAATGGGATATAGGCAACAAATGAGAATTGGGCATCAAGGCCAGTAGTGTGAAGACAACCTTAGTTACTGTTATTCAAGGCTTTTGTTTGAAACTATACAAGCTAACTAACTGTGAAAAAGAAACGCTGGAGCTGCATCTAATAAATTAAACAGGTTCGAGACAGATTGTTTTTTTTTCAGTGGTTTTATTTTATAAATGCACTGGTTTCGTCTGAAAAAGGGCAGAGGAGGGACGAGGGGAGAGAATAAACAATGTTTTCTTCACTGTCGTCAGTCCAAAAGTTTCCACCAGTGTTTTATCGTCTTCGGTCCAGCTCGGTGCTCGGTGTCCGTCGTGTGAAAACAGTCCGTACTTACATAGTATTAAAATGTCCTGCTGCTCTAAAACGCCCGGGTAAAAAAAACAGGAAGTGATAATCTGACGTCAGGAGGCGGGAATGTCGTGAGTCGCTTTTAGATTCTGGGTTTTCTTTCTTTCTTTTCTTTATGTTTTGTTAGTTTGTTTCTGTCGTCACTCGTTGGTGAATCCAGCTGTGGCGAGGAGGAGCGTTCAGTTTGCAGACGGGTGGAAGGACAGCTGCTGCGCCGCGTGAACAGCTGCAAAACACAACACAACACACAACACACTGTTACATCCAGCTGTCTTACCGAGAATATTTGTCTTATTTCTAGTCAAAATGTCATTTCTAGTCAAAACAAATCAAATTATACTCAAAATAAGACTCATCACATTAAAAAGTAGCTTGTTTTTAGACACTTTTTACTTCTTTAAAGCAGATTTTCACCTGAAATAAGTAGAAAAATCTGATAGTGGAGCAAGTTTTTCTTTCTTATTTATTACGAGCACAAAAAACTTGCTTTCAAAGGCAGATTTTTCTACTTATTTCAAGTGAAAATTTGTTTGAAACAAGTGAAAATGATCTAAAAACAAGTTATTTTAAGTGAAAAGAGATTAAATTATACATTTTGACAAGAAATAAGACACATATTCTTGGAAAGATTTTGAGTTTTTGCAGTGTACATTTGCAATACTGTGCAGAAGTGTGGGGAAACACGTACAAAAGTGTCATGCACCCAATGTTTGTTCACACTTCAAAAAAGAGCCGTAAGAATACTACGCTATGCCCAGTACAGAGCACACATAAAAAACCAGTTGCCACCATGCAAAAATCCTCAAACTGCACGACTTAATCAACTACAAAACTCTGCAGATTATGTACAGGGCCGAAAACAGAGACCTTCCACATAACTTACAAGGTTCAACTACCAATAACATTTCTCCCAAAATTGAAAAAAAATATTGTCATTTAGAGCTTTTATTGCCTGAAAATGACTAAACTAGTCTAAATAACAAAAATATCAAGTCTTTTCAGACCTTGAATAATAATAATAATACAAAGAAAACACGTTCATATTTATTCCTAAACAACACAGCAAGAATATTTGAACTCAGGAAAAGAAAATACATGCCATACATGTAGAGATGCTTTTAAGAAACATTTTGTGAAAGTGGTCTCTTTCACAAATGTTTCTTCCTGAGTTAAATATTCTTGTTGTGTTGTTTAGGAATAAATATGAACATGTTTTCTTTGCATTATTATTATTATTATTCAAGGTCTGAAAAGACTTGATATTTTTGTTATTTAGACTAGTTTAGTCATTAGCCAATAAAAGCTCTAAATGACTTTTTTTTTTCAATTTTGGGAGAAATGTTGTCGGTAGTTGATAGAATAAAAAATGTTATTTAATTTTACTCAAACACATACCTACAGTATACATAGTAAAACCAGAGAAACTGATCATTTTGGGAGTGGTCTCTTAATTTTTTCCAGAGCTGTATGTTATCTACGCAGAGGAGAGTGAGAACTCGGCTAAAATCCTTTTCTATCTGAGTCTCTGGTGTCAAACAGTGGAACAAACTAGATGATGAGGTTAGAAAATCAAGAAACTTGTGGGTTTATAAAAAAGAAATGAAACAAAACTCTATTCTAGACAGTTATAAACTGATTTAAACCCAGAGAAAGAGGTTTATTAACGTTATTCTGGTCTGGCTGTCTGCAGTCACCTTGTGCTGGTCCGATGTAGAAGTGCTGCGGCGCCCCCTGCTGGGCCGGCGGGCCGTGCTGAGGGTTGGACACGGCGGCGGCCTGCTGAGCGGCGGCGTAGTGCAGCATGACGGGCGCGTGGCCGTGTGCTGCAGAGTGGTGCTGTGCCGACATTCCTCCGGCCATGTGAGCCTGAGGAGGACGGAGACAAGACGAGACGCCACGGAGATGAGACGCTGCACACACACGGGGCGCCGCTCGGTCCAAGAACATGACATGCTGATTTGATGTTTGTGATAAAGGCCTTTGAACACCAAGACTGTTTTTTTGCCCGAAATTGCGTCACATTTAAAAATAAATTTTGTCTCCCCTTCTTAAAGGACAATTCTGGGCAAATTCAACTCGGGGCTGTATGTTACTAACATTTTAGGTCTAAAAGAAGGAATCTGTTAGCCTAGAAATCTATCTGCCCCCTAGCAGCAGCAGATCTCTTTGCTCCGTAGGTGGGTCTAGAAACGAGCCATAGGAACTTTTTGAGTCTGGAACACCGTTTGTGTTGACCAATCACAGCGCTCTATCTGTTTAGAGAGTCGTTGGGCGGTTTAACGCCATGACGACATACATTTTAATTGGCTCGTCAGGCTAACGTCATCCTGCTCTTTGCTCTGATTGGTCGTAGCGCTAGCTAGCGCTACCCTATTGGTGCAGAGGCAGTTTGAAAGACAGCCTTCATCCCGCCCCCTGGACTGAGCCGAGGTCTACCGCTCGTTGACACACTAGACATGTTCATGATATAGTCTGGATGGTCAGGCTAGTAATCTGAAGGTTTTCAGTGTAATATCTCCTGTTGTGCGGTAGTTGTGTCTGTCCCCGCGTCGCCACGGCAGCGATGAATGGGAGCGGATTGAAGTTCTGCTGCTTAGGCTGTTTCCATCCCTCAAAGCCACAGACAGCGTCAGATGGGGACTCCAACATGCACCCAGAAGTTTATTTACTTCAAGCAAGTCCAGAGTTGATATTCCTGTGTTTCTGACACAAACGGGAGCTTCCCACTGCACCTGAACACACCGAGCGTCAACTTGGGTCTCGACTCCCCGAGACTTTGAATTAGATCTAGTTTTACAAACATGTCGGCTTGACTTGAAGTAAATAAACTTCTGGCTGCATGTTTGAGTCTCCATCTGACGCTGTCTGTGGCTTTGAGGGATGGAAACAGCCTAAGCAGCAGAACTTCAATCCGCTCCCATTCATCGCTGCCGTGGCGACGCGGGGACAGACACAACTACAGCAAAACAGGAGCAATTAAACTGAACATCTTCAGATTCCTTCTTTTGGACCTAAAATGTTAGGATGAACTGCAGTTGAGGTGTTGTCACCGACCTGTGTGAGCTGTCCGATGGAGGGGAAGCCGTGGGGCAGCTGCTGGTGGAGGCCGTAGCTCTGCAGGTAGGAGGCCTGGGGGGAGCTGTGGCCGGGGGGGAGGTTAGGAGGAGCAGCAGCCGACAGAGCAGCAGAGTGGAACATGGACTGAGGCTGAGGACCGGCCGCACCCGCCTGAGAGAGAGAGAAGACACACAACACATTAGATTCAACCTTTAACTCTGTCACTTCATGATCTGGGCCCAGTTGTGCAAAAGGTGTAATCTGGATAAAAATTATCCGTATTGTCAGATCCCTTTTTTGCTATCCAGGATCATGTAATATGTTTTAACTTTTATCCCAGTTGTTCAAAGCAAAGTTGGATTGGATCAGTCTGATCCTGATCCAAACTGTTCAAGATTACCAAATCCAGATAAAGATGCTCTAGATGGGACTGTGCATCAGACTGAAGGCTGATTGGTCTGTTAACAACAGGTAGAACAGCAGCATGAGGTCTCTCAATGTGTGTTTATGTGAAAACAGAGTGTATGTATTGTTTTCTGTGCTCTTTGTTGTTTCTTCAATGTCTTTTAAACAGTCAGACAAACTAACCCATTTCCCCATGTGTTTCAAATTAAAACTTCAAATTTTAAAATTCAAACTTCAAATTTAATTAAATTCAGTTGTAGTTTTTCCAGTTAAACTTTATTAACTAATCACTGTTATGGTTTAAAAATTAGGTACAAAATATAAATCAATAAATGTATATATACTACATTATAAATATTGTTTATTTGACAAGTTTGAATTTAATTTAAATCATAAATAATTTTGTTCCTGAATCCACCAGACTGCTGGGATCAGATTAATCCTGTGTTTTTAGATCAAAGTTTTCCAGATCCGACTAAAAAGTTTTGATCGACACAACCTGAGGGTCTCTACACATTTATATCGACACGGAACCAGACATCATTCAGTTTCACCGTTTATACGTGACGTCATTTTACTTTCTATCAGTTTAAGAAAAGGTTCATTCCACCTCTATGAAACCAAATGAAATGTCATTAGATTTGAGCTGTTTATCCTGATGGAGCTGCTCTTACCTGGGAGTGCCCGGGGCTGGGGGCCGCGTGCTGGGGGGGCTGGTTCCCGGTGGGGGTGCTGGGGGGCTGAGGGTGATGGAGGGAGCCGGAGTGGTGAGAGAACGACTGAGGAGCTGAGACACAGAGAGAGAGAGAGAGAGATAAATGAAGCTGCAGGTTGAACCATCTCAGAGTTTCCTCTCTTCCCTTGAAACCTTCATCTCCCAGGACGTTTCAGCTGCTTCAGTCTGACAGACACGTGATCACACCAAACACCGTTACCGTACCGACGAGCTACGTGTCCCTTTTTAATCTCCTCTCCTTCAGCCTCACATCCTCACACCAGCTGTTCTGTTATCAACAAACCTGACGATGATGCTGCAACCCAACTATACTGTTAAATGTTAAATGATTGGCTGTTTGTCTGTCACTCACAGTGTCCAGATTGTCCAGTCTGTGAAATGTTGTGACTGTTTCATTCTGACTGATATTCTGGATGCACTGTAGTCTCTGTTTCAGCATTTTCCTCCCACTGCAATATGTTTTAACGTGTGAATAACGGGAAAATATCTTCAAAATATGATCAGATGTGGGCTACTGTATATAGATTCAATGATTTTATCTATCCATATAGGAAAACAACATCCAGTTATGCTGTTTTTGTATTTTGTATCACATAATTTTATTGTAGTGGCACACTCATTGACAAGAAAATTTCAAACCGGCACTCCATGTCACAAAGGTTGCCGACCCCTGCACTAATTCATCCTCGGTCACATTCATCCTGTGGAGAAGAGTTGTTTTTCACAGTTGAACTTTATTTCCTACATTAGAAGTTGTTTCTCTGTTTCCTCCTCCTCCAGAAGCCTCAGAGCTCTGGTTTAAACATGTTCAGTCTGCGGCTCAGTGTGTGACGGCGTGTGATTGGCTCTGCTCACCGTACATGGCCGCTGCCTGTGGCCCCGGGGGGCCCTCGCCCTGGCCCGGGTACTGGGGGCCGGGGCCCATCTGCTGGGGGGGGGCCCCGGACGTCAGCATCCTCGCTCCGCCCTGAAGCATCGAGTACACCGTCTGGAAACAACACAAACAAAATACATTTACAATAATCAAGAAACATTTACAATATTTATTATTTATTTTTCATAATTAGGGTTATTCATGTGTTTCTTCTCACACTGAATCTTTCTTTCTTTTCAGTGCTTCTCATAAAAAGCAATGGAGCAAAAATAACAATAGATTTATATTTATTTTTATAAAAACATGTTATAAAATATATTGGCCTAAATATTGGTTGAGGTGAGAAAACAAGAATAAAATTGAGTGAGTGTGAGCAGACACCTTCTAAATAATCTATACACCTCATCTGTTATCAGTATTTAATTCATTTTCACCTGTTGCACTTTTGGCCACTTGTATTTGTGCTGTATGAACTTTACTTTAGATTTGTGCAATGAATCAACTTCCACTGCTCATCATTAAAGGGATAGTTCAACATTTTGTCAAATTGGCCCATCACCATAATCCCTATAGTCATAGCAGTAGGTTCGTTACCTTTAATTGTCGGTGCAAGCTATTTTTAGAACGGCGGAGCAGAGCCGCGAGCTGCTCAGAGCTACGCTACGGAGGCTCATTATGGGATTTCTTGGTTTCCCTCATCAAACTCATCAAATACACAATCCAACAACTCCACAACGCTCTGGTGGACAAGTTGTGAGCTGCACATTCACCACGCTATGAGATAATAACACAACGTTACCACACAGAGTTGTTTTAGAGGGAAATTCATGCAGAACAGCTGATGCACGTTGCCTTCAGGGACAGTTTTTCATCAACAGTCTCTGTATTTCCCTCTAAAACAACTCTGTGTGGTAACGTTGTGTTATTATCTCATAGCGTGGTGAATGTGCAGCTCACAACTTGTCCACCAGAGCGTTGTGGAGTTGTTGGATTGTGTATTTGATGAGTTTGATGAGGGAAACCAAGAAATCCCATAATGAGCCTCCGTAGCGTAGCTCTGAACAGCGGTGGATAATGATATTTCATCATCTACCATGATTCGTTCTTTCAGAGATAAAATATTAGAATCTAGAGCTGCAGGTTGGATTTGTCTGGAACTGCCCTTTAATGCTGTTGTTGTTCACTGTGTTTCTGTGGGTGAGTGGTGGTCCGTCTCCACGGTGACGTACCTGTCCGTGGTAGTGTGGCGCCATGGCCTGGATCACCTGTCCGTACTGCAGGTAGGACATGGGGAACTGGGGGACCAGCGGCCCGGCAGGAGAGACCGGGGCCTGCAGGATGGGGGAGGGGGAGGAGGGGTGGTGCTCCGGCCGCTGCCCCACCACCGGCCCTGGGACAGAGGAGGGGGGGGGGTTAGTGGTTTACCTGGATCAGCGGTCCGTTTAGTGAAAACTCTGAGTCTGTTAACCCTGAGGCAAACTCTGGGTTTTCCGTTTCAGAAGGAGAGGAAACTCAAATCAGGGAGAGAGGAGTAACTCCGGTAACACTTTACAATAAGGGTCCCTTAATTAACGTTAGTTAGTACATTATTAAGCATTAATTAACTGTTTACAGACATGTTAACAATCATTATTATGTATTACTTAAAGCAGATATCAGTGGAATGTTTTTGTTAATATAAGTCCTAAATAGTCCTATTTTCCGTCAGCAATCACTTACATGAAGTATTTCAGCCTAAACACGAGTCTCTCCGTCACTCTGCTCTGCTGTAACCCGAGGAGAAAATTTTCCTTGTGGGATACAAGTGTTATCCAATGAGGAGAGAGAACGGCATGAAGGGCTGTGTGTGCAGCCAAGGGATGCGCGTGAATGTGGTGACGTAGCACGAGGACCAATTGATGCCTGACAAGGGCGGGGGCTGCTAACTCATGGTGCGTTCAAAGAAACTCGTACTTTGTGTTTTTCCTTCCTGTGAAGTCATACCAGTTCGATCTGGTACGAGTTCACGGGTCGGAAGTTACGAGTGGCCGTTATAGGGAACTTTCACAGACAACAGGATGGTAAAAACACGAGCTACGGGTTACCTGGAACGCTACCAAGTCGTAGTTGTGACTTGAAGCTGTAACTTACGGTTTCAAAAGCCTGCCTTGAACGCAGCATTAGCCGAAACGGCCGTGAAGCTGATATCTGCTTTAAGATTAGGAAACACATTAATTAATGTAGCCTATTAGTAAGAAGTAAATTAATGTTTACTACTCAAAGTTAGTTAATAAATTACTAAGTTATAATAAAAGTTGAATAATCATTATGTATGCATTACTCAGCATTAATTAACACATTAGTTTATATATTAATGCTTAATAATGTACTAACTAACGTTAATTAAAGGACCCTTATTGTAAAGTGTTACCGTAACTCCAGCCCGTTTCACAAAGAGAGGTAACTGAAGCTCGGAGTCGGTTACTATGGCAACACACTCAGTGAACCTAACCTGGTCGGGAGCAGGATTTCTCCAACTAACCCTGAGTTTCTCCTTTTTATCTGAAGCTGCAGACTGAAAGCAGCGGCTGACAGGACGTGTAAACTCCGTCAGGAGGATTATTAGACCTCAACTGGAAAGGCTTTTTTTTGCTGGTTGCCATGGTGAATCATGTTATCTTTGTTCCATTGATGAGGGCTTTTCATCTCCCCATAACTCAGGGTCAAGTTACTCAGAGTTGATTGAACTAACTGTGATCACCTGTTCTGAGTTTCCTATATCAGAGTAGATCAACTCTGGCCTCTGGTGTGACCTTTGACCTCTGGTACATGACTCACCTTTGGGCCGGGGGTATTTGCCCTGGTTGACGGAGGACATGGAAGACATGGAGGACATGGCGTACTGGAACATCTGAGGAGCCTGAGGAGACAAGGTCAAGGTCACGTTTATTTATTCTCACAATAAACAACACAGATGTGCTTTTATTCAAAAAAAAAAAAGAAGAAAAAAGGAAGCCCAAACTAAGCAGGGTTTCCGCTAAATGCATTTTTTTCTTGGCGGCCCGCCACGACTAAATTATTGCCGGGACTGCTTCAGTATTGAGGCAGACGCTCAATAATAATCTACCAGTTACTATAACTTTGCACCCTGTTCCACTACACAGTTACAACTCTACTCGACTCGGTTCAGGTCCTTTTCCATCACAGTCTCTCCTACTGTTTCCCACTGAGCTCTGCCTCATTTGAAAGGTGAAGGAAGCCTGTGAAAGACGTCACCTCCGAGATGTAGAATGTGTTATAGAAGAGAAACACATGTGTCAGGACCAATGACTTGTATCATGAGAACAGACCTGATGTTCAACCTCCTTTCATATTTAGGCTGAAAATCACAGGGCATGTCTCAGGATACAAGCCCGCAGTGTAAAGTTCCAGCAGCATGATATGTAAATGATGATATGATGGGCTGTGTCAAGATTTTTAATTTTATATCATACAAAACAAAACACCAAAGATGTGTATAAATAAAAATGATGTGAACAAGAGAAATAAAAATATAAAATATAAACAACCAAATTATTAAGCAAAAAGGTGAATTTAATTTCAATCTAGGCCTATTTGAATGTCCGTCCCTCGGGGTGTCTGTTGAGAAAAATTCTGGCCCTTCGACAAATATAATTGCCTACCCCTGCCCTAAGGTGTCTCACCCCTTGGACGCACTGCACGCGGAAGCTGGGCGCGCGCGCACTGCGCGCGGCTTCTCGGGCGCTTGGCTGGTCGCACTGGGAGCTACTTCTCCTCCTCTCTCCGCGCCGGTCAGACATCGACTGCAGTCGTTCATACTCGTATTCACTCGGTTTTCCACACACGTCATTTTAAACATGTGTCTGTGTGTCTCATGTGCAGACGCAACGGTCAAATATGTGTAGATGGACAAGCAACAACTTAATTAATCATCATTTAATTATTTTATTTTGAAAATTGACCGGATTCTCTCGCCTTTTCTGTGCCCAACTTCCTGTCTGGTACGACCACGTCTGTCCAGCTTGACAGACGGCGCTCTCGGCGCGCGCGGCTCGCGTGAAAAATAGAAATGAACCGAACTGAAGCGCTCCAGGCGCGCGCACTGCGCTCCACGGCGCGAGATGTGCGGCCAGGCAGACCTGTTAACATGTGCGCCGAACTGAAACTCCCTCTGCTCCAGGGCGCTGCGCTTCGGTTCCGCGTCTAGTGCGTCCAAGCTGTTAGCCTGACAGCATTGAAGTTGATGTTGTTATTGTAGCCCATTAGTTTAACACCACGCAGCCAAACGCTTCTGTCGGTTCAGGATAATGTTGCAGTCGCCGCCGCCAGACGACAAACAGACAAACAGACAAACCATCAACCCGTCATGTCGTCGTCTCACCTGCAGAGGGATCTGGGACACGTAGGACAGGTAGTGCCCCGGGGGGCTGTAGATGGCTCCGCCCCCTCCCTGCTGCTGGGGGGGCAGCGCCAGCGAGGGGCTGGGCGCCGCCACGCGGGGCGGGGTGGGCGTGGGCGCCGGCTTCTGTCACAAGAAGAAACAAACCAGTTATTTATCAAGATCATGTTGTTGTTTGTTTCTGTAACATCTTCCACGTAAGACTGTAGATTTTAGTTTTATTTAGTTTTATTCATTCGTTTATTTATTTCTGCGCTTTTTACTGTGACCAACCAGAGGGGAGTTTCCTTTGACGGGGAGGAACTCCTTTGCGTTTGGATTCAGTGTCGAGTTTTTCACTTGTCTGCAAAAAACAAACAAAAACATAGAAAACAACATGAAACGCTGCTGGAAACATGAAGACACGTTTCTGTTTTTATTACCGTAGATGACCATTTAGTAGCCCGGGCGTTTAATATGCTAAATCGACAGGCGTTTATAAGAACCAGGCGCGTATTTGCAACAGGCTACAATTTATTTTTGCAATGAGCAGCACCAGACCATCATGCAAAGAACAAGGAGCTCACCATAGCACCACTGGAACAAAACTACTCTTTTCCCCGACGCATCTTTATTGACATCAGACAATAAATAAAAAGACAGTTTGTCTGAGTTACCGCGACACAGGGAGCTGATCAGAGCAGTGTTATGAACGATAGCGGGAGGAGGGGATGGTGGGGGGGGGTCGATCGCGGTCATTTCAACACTGTACATTAGCGCATTTATTTGTCTTTGTCTATTAGTAGTCCAGCGCGACCTGTCCCGCTAGCGCACCTGTGTTTGTGTGTGTGTGTGTGTGTGTGTCTGCCTGCATGCGAGAGAGAGAGCGAGAGGAGGGGCTGACTGAAAGAGGTGAGAGCCGGTGAAGCGCTGTTAAAATTTTTCTTTTTTTTTCTGTGCAAGACTATGGTAAACACTTAATCGCCCAGGTGTTTAATTGAACCGGCGTTTATTCTGCCAAATGAGCTCGGACCCCGGCGGCTATTAGAGCACAGGCGCGTATTTGCACGCGGGCGATTATTTGGTCATCTACGGTAGCTATAAATAGTAAAACCAGAGAAACTGATCATTTTGGGAGCGGTCTCTTAATTTTTTCCAGAGCTGTACATGTATTGTTTATTGAACTTTTAAAGAAAAGTAGAGCTCTTTGGGTAACACTTTACTTGAATAGGTATTCATAAGATTGACATAACACTGTCATAACCATCAATGAATACTTATGACAGCTGTGGTTATGTGTCATTCGGTAAATTATGTCACTTTTGATGCAAAGTTGACATTATTTGAGATGTTTTTGTTCTGACAACTTGACATAAAGACAATTTAAACTGTCATAGCAGACCTAATGGACAAACTTTAAAAAATTATGTCAAGTTCTCATAACAAAAACATCTCAAACAATGTCAACTTTGCATCAAAAGTGACATAACTTACCGAATGACACTTAACGACAGCTGTCATAAGTATTCATAGATGTTTATGACAGTGTTATGTCAATCTTATGAATACCTATTCAAGTAAAGCGTTACCGCTCTGGGTTTATTATTATCATCATCCTCAGGTGACTCACGCTGCAGCGGCCTCTGTTCTCTCCTCTCCGCCGCCGCCGCCGGGGCTCGAGGTCGGAGCAGCTGAGCTGGTGGGCGGAGCCTCAGAGGTCGACTGCTGCTGCTGCTGAGCATCATGGGTAGAGGAGGAGGAGGAGGAGGTGAGGGAGGGTTTAGGGAGGCCGGGTGAGGAGGAGGAGGAGGAGGAAGAGGAAGTAGAGGGAGGAGGATCTGAAGACGCTGAAGGAGAAGAGCTGGGCTGAAGCTGACGGAGAGAAGGAGAGAGAAACTTCATAATAATAATAATATAGTTAATATAATAATTTTAAAACAACTGGAAAATCAAAACAAAACTTTCACAAAAACAAAATCGGCTCTCACCCTGAACTCCTTCCCAAACTTGCGGAGTTCCTCCAGCTGAGTCCTCTGCTGCTGAGACGGAGCTGAGGGAGACACAAGGAGACATGAGGAGGAGGAGGAGGAGGAGGAAGAAGAGGAGGAGGAGGAGGAGAAGAGAGGAGGAGGAAGAAGAGGAGGAGGAGGAGGAGGAGGAGGAAGAAGAGGAGGAGGAGGAGGAGAAGAGAGGAGGAGGAAGAAGAGGAGGAGGAGGAGGAGGAGGAGCTAGAGTTCTCAACGGGTCGGGTCAGCCCAACTAACCCGACCAGATCGACGGGTTCGGGTGGAAAAAGTGACTCGGTGTCGGACCTCGGGCTTCCTTTTGTCTCTCTCATAAAACACATTTCTGGTGTAAATTGTTGTTTGTTCACGTGTGAGTCTCAGACAAATCTCCCGCTCTGCATCTTGTGCTGCTGTGGCAGAACCACTGAAACATTACTGCTTACTTACTTACTATTATAACAGCGCGCGCACTGGTTGGTGGATAAATCTCCACAAAGGATCACCGTTCACGTGGCCGAAATGTAATCAATTTCGCCCGCTGATCAAAGGGCAAATGTAGCCTACAGCGTTACGTTAAGTCCCGCCAGCTAGCGGGCCGGTATTGAAGCCCCGACACGAGAAATTGTTCCGAAAAGATTTAAATAAGTCTATATTTTAAGCTTGTTTGTAGAGGAAGCTCCCAGTGTCTCAGTTCACTGCTCTTCCTGTGTCAGTGCAAATTTCAAAGGATTTGAGCAGTGAACTGAGACACTGGGCTTGTGGGCAAGCTTAAAATATAGACTTATTTAATTTTTTTTGGAACAATTTCTCATGTTGGGGCTTCAATACAAGAGGGACATTACAGACGAGCAGCATGGAGGTATTTGGATGTTGTTTGGTGTGTCTTTTTGGACGAAGAAAAGTGAGCTCCGTTCTCAACCGTCATATGGACATGCAGTGCTGCACAGAGCCCCGCTGTAACTCAGAGAAGCCACGGAGGACTCTGAAACTTGAAATTTGGGTGAACTATCCCTTTAATGCTGGTGTGTCGGGCTCGGTCGGGTCGGTTTGCGTTGTAATTTTCAGGCCCGTTGAGAAGAACTCTAGAGGAGGAGAAGGAGTCAGCAGTTTTTCTCCTTTTACCTTTGTTGCTCTTCACGTCCGGAGGAACAGACAAACTGTCGACTCGCTCTTTAGCTGCTGAGCTCAGGATCTCATTCACTGAGGAGGAAACACACACACACACACACACACACACACACACACACACACACACACACACACACACACACACACACACACACACACACACACACACACACACACACACACACACACACACACACACAGAAACAGAAACACACACACACACACACACACACACACACACACACACACACACACACACACACACACACACACACACACACACACACACACACACACACACACACACAGGTTAGTCTTCTCTCTCTCTATCGTTCATGAATCAGATGTTTAAACGTTTTAACGGCGTCTCACCATCGATGGGGAAGGTGGGGACGGGGCTGGAGGTGGAGGCTGTCGCCGTGGTGACGGTGGAGCTGGAGGAGGAAGAGGAGGAGGAGGAGGAGGAGTCCAGGAAGACAGGGAGGTCCTGGGAGGAGGCGTCTGGTTTCAGAGCACGAGAGACTGTGGAGGGAGAGAGAGATGAAGAGGAGGAGGAGGAGGAAGAGAAGAGAGATGAAGAGGAGGAGAAGAGAGGCAGACATGAAAACGGGTCATGGGTGAAAAAGGTGAGAAGGATCCGACCCCTCTAGGGTCGTCCGGGGGCACGGTCCCCCGGAAGAAAATGTTGAATATTTTGCATCAATCTGATGCATTTTGAGAAGAAATTCAAGCAGAACTACAAGACAGTATGAGTGTATAATAAAGTATGGTCACATTATGCTCTATAACGTTATTGTCACGATACCAACATGTCTTTCAATACTTTTCCAAATAAAAGGAGAACACAAAAATGTCATTATTGACTTTATTTTAATTGAAAATCTTAGAACTATTATGCATCAGTAAATAATCAGTAAATCAGTAAACAGTCACTGCTGCTGCAGGATTACAATTCCATCTATATTAATCTGAACTCTTCCTAAATTAAAACATTAGTGTTCTGTTTAAAAATGAATATCAACTTGTTTTCTTTGCATTATTTGAGGTCTGAAAACACTGCATCTGTTTTTGACCAGTTGTAATGTCTACTATAGTATTTTATAGAATGAAACACAAACGTTCATTTTACTCAAACACACACCTATTGTTTCCCAGACCAATGTGTAGACCAAGCCACAAATAGATTCTGCTTTTTTTTTTTTCCATCAACGCGATATCGTTCCGTTAATTCATCTCCGACAGGGAGAGAGAGAGAGAGAGAGAGAGAGCATGCAGCCAGTGGTGCACGGTAAAAACTAAACTAATCCACCAGCTGTGTTTGCATTAATTAACGAGTCTGTGGTGGCCGTCTCTCTCTAGCGCGCTGGCGCACACACACACACACACACACACACACACACACACAGACACAGACACGGGCACATGAACAGGTCGCGCCACGGTAATAAAAAAAAGCACCTTGCTTCGTTTGTTTTCGTTTCGGTTTTTTTCCTCCAAATCTCGATCACTTGACCCCCCCCCCCCAAAATATTTTCTCATCGGATCTGCACGATTCACGTAGGTCATCTATTTTGGTTTCAAAACGGCAAATTTCGCCAAAAGGTGAGTGATTTTCATGCCTGGAGAGGAAGAGGAGGAGGTGAAGGAAGGGGAAAAGGAAGAGGAGGAGGAGGAAGAGAGGAAAAGAAAGGAAGAGGAGAAGAGAGGAAGAGGAGAAGCAAGAGGAGGAGGATGAAAAGGAGGAGGAAGAGTAAAGGGGGAGGAGGAGGAAGAGAAGGAGCATGTCTGTACCTGCAGGAGAGGACTGTGAGTGCGTCGTCGTCCTCACGTTCCTCTGAACTCTCTGGGACTTTGGTGAAGTTCTCAACACAACTGAAACACACACACACACACACACACACACACACACACACACACACACACACACACACACACACACACACACACACACACACACACACACACACACACACACACACACACACGGGTCAGCCTTAATCAATAATCAATAACAACCAATAACTCATCTCCTCCTCCCTCCTCCTACAGGGTTCCTACAGCTTAAGCCAAGTTAAATTTAAGACTTTTTAAGACTTTTTTAGCCACTTGAAATGAAATTTAAGACCGACTTCATAATAAACACAAATGCAGAAAAAAGAAAAAAAAAACATCACATCAATTACATAGGGTTATAGGGACAATTTGACCCACTTTCCTATGTGATCCAAGGTAAAGCGACTGCTACATGAACATTGGACTGTGTCTCTTTCCAGCTGTCCTTTCTAAATAAATGCATAAAAAGTAAAAAAAAAAAAAAAACACTGACTTGGGAGCTGGAGGCGGTGAGAGATTTAGCGTTGACGGCCGCCACTAACTTCTCTATGTCGGAATGTTACCAATTATTTTGAGATTTGAGACTAATTATAATCCTAAAATACCACTCACCATGTGTTAACATTTTTAAGACTTTTGAAAAATTGATTTAAGACATTTTAATGCCAATTAAGGCCTTGTTTTTAGATTAATGAATTCAATGCCTTTTAAGACTTTTTAAGGATCCGTAAGAACCCTGTCTCACCTCCGTTGAGCGGCGAGCGGCCGGTGTCGCCCAGCGCCTGAGGGTGAGACAGAGAGTGTGGGAGGACGTGATTGGTGCAGGGCGGCGAGCTGCTCTGTGATTGGCCGGCCGCTCTGACGGAGGAGGAGCCGGGCGGCGGCAGTCTGGTCGAGGTCGTTGCCATGGTGCGACCGGAGGCTCCGCCCCTCACGCCGCCACCGCCGGACCGCGGAACAAACCGACCCTCCCTGGAAAACAGACAGAAAATTAATGTTTTCAATAATTTTATCTAGTTTATTTGATTCAGATTCTCATTTTAACAACTTTATTTAAAAACATCATGACTTTATTCTTGTAAAGTTGTGAATTTTTTTTCTTTATCACTAATTCTTCTTGCAATATTATGACTCTTTCTTGTTAAATTATAACTTTTAACTTTTTTTTTCTCGTAAAACTATGACTTGACTCTCCGCAAGTTCAGAATCACTTTATTTATCTC